>NC_139236.1:1566263-1803959 GCF_977018435.1 Lepisma saccharinum
AGATAATAAAAAAATTCTACATCACAACCATTTTAAAGGAGAATATATCCGAACAATTTGTAATTCATGTAACTTGAAAATACAAAAAACATTTTATATTCCAGTAATTATTCACAATTCAAAAAAATTTGACACACATTTATTTATTAAAGAATTAGATTATGATGCTGAGAATATTAATATTATATCACAGACTAAAGGAAAATATATTATTGTAGAGAAAACTATCAGTTTAGAAAATAAAATAACAGTTGTTCTTAAATTTTTGGATTCATATGTGTTTCTTTCCAGTAGTTTAGCTACTCTGGCCAAACAATTAACCGAAGACAAATTTATTTATACAAAAAAAGAATTTTGGGCAATATGATATACATTTGCTAATGAGAAAAGGAGTCTACCCCTATCAATACATGGATGATTTTGAAAATTTGAAGAGAGACAGTTACCACCGAGAGAAGTATTTTTAACCATCTTGAAGATAAAGAATGTAGCGAGGAGGATTATCAACTTGCACACACAATTTGGGACATTCTAGGTTGCGATACAATAGGAGATTATCATGATTATTATTTGAAATTAGATGTTCTCTTGTTGGCTGATGTGTTCGATACTTTTCGAAAAAATTGTTTTGAAAAATATAATTTGGATCCGGTTTTTATGTGTACAACACCTGTTTATCTTGGCAAGCTATACTTTTAAATACTGGAGTTGAAATTGGTCTTCTCGAATATAGCAAACAGTTTACATTTGTTGAATCTGATATACGTGGTGGTATAGTACAGTGTCCTTTGAGATATATAAAGCAAACAATAAATATTTATCTGATTATGATGCTAATAAAAAATCTAAATATATTCACTATATTGATATGAACAATTTATATGGGTATGTTATGACTCAATCTCTCCCAATTAGTAATTACGAATTGATGACTCAGGAAGAACTTGAAAAGAGGCATATTTTTAAATGGTCTGAAGATCATCCAAAAGGTTGTCTATTGGAAGTTGATATGCTATACCCATCATGGTGTCATGAGAAACACCACGGATTAGCTATGGCACCAGTATCTCAAAAGGTTCCAGGAACAGAAATACAAAATTAATGTTAACATTCGAAATCAAAAATAATTATGTACTTCATTATCGAATGTTACAATATTACGAAAATCAAGGTATGTTAAATACAAAAATCCATAGTGGTTTAAAATTTGATCAAACAAAATGGTTAGCTCAATATATTGTGAAAAATACAAACAATCGAATACAAACAAATTCTAAAGTTTTGAAAGATTTTTATAAATTATTAATTAATGCCATATATGGAAAAATTTTAGAGAACAAAAAAATGATTAAGGTGTAGTTTGGTGACCAATTGGAAAAAATTTTGAAACTTATTGCTGATCCTACATACAAAAGTTTTATAGAAATTACTGAAAATATGACTCTTATTGAAAGAAGTAACACCGATGTAGTGTGTGATGTGCCAATAGCTGTGGGTGTTACAATTCTTGAATTATCTAAATGAGAAAAGTATAAATTTCATTATGATGTGATGCAATCTAGATACGAAAACTTAAAAGTAGCATACATAAATACTGATAATTTTATATATGAAATAGAAACAGAGGATCTGTACAAAGATATACTAGATATGAAAGAACATTTTGATTTTAGTAACAATCCAAAAGATTGTCCATTACATATTTTTTGTACAATGTTAATAACAAGATGATCCCTGGCAAAATGAAAGATGAAGCAACAGGATCTATAATATCAGAATTTGCTGGACTCAGAGCAAAAATGTATTGTATCAAAATAGATGAAAAAGAAGAAGAAATTAATAAATCTAAGGGTATAAAACGACCAAATATAGTAAGACTGACAATGGATGATTTTCAAAATTGTTTATTTAAAAATAAAATAAATATGGAAAAAATTAATGTCTGCATATTACCTTACTAACAAAAATCATGTTGTTTATACTATAATAAAAAAAAATAGCCCTCTATGGCCATGACAATAAATTAGAAATACTAGATTGTAACATCCATACTAGAGAATATGGACACTATGATAATGTTAAGACAAAACATTGTAATAAATGTAAATTAAAAAGTTGATAAAAATATTTATATTTATTTTTTTAATGTTATATATAATTATTCATATATTTTTATCGAGTCTAAGGCACTGAAGTAAATAATAAAATAATAAAATTCTATATTCTATTCTATTCTATTTAAAATTGTTTTATCACTCACTCATTCTTTACATCATGTTCATATGATTTCTCTACTATTAATATAGCACTACATGTAGTATTTTCTGGTAGAGTTTCATGAAATTCACATATCAATTTTATATTAGTTCGATCATTTATAACTACCAATTTTCTTTTTGACGCATTTATTAAAAACATTGGTCTGTGATTGGTCTGGATTATAATTCATGTCTATATTTCCTTACGTTACTCGTTTAAAAGCACTATAAGTTTCATATAACTTCAAATAATCTTGATCTACAATGTTTTAATTATAATTTTCACAAGGGAACACTTCATTTCTGCCATTCGTCAGATACACATTTTTAATTTTACAATTATCAAACTGGCTGCTATCTTTTTCCTGATTGTCATCTCTCCCTGTAGCACAGCTACAAACTCTGGCATGTCATATTGCAAAGATTGGAACTGATTAGTAAGATCAAATTCAAACAATTTACCCTCCACTGACCTCTGAATGCATTGATAAGTATAAAATTGATTCGGAATTTGAGGATTTTTCAAAATGTTGGCTTTGTATTAGAGAGCATAATTCGATTCATATTCAACTATAAGCCTAATTAGCTATTCCATCTGCATTCAAAGTTTTATATCTCATGATGGCATTATGATCATTGGGTGGTCTGCGAAATATGACACTCAAACCACCTTTCCACATAATTTATTTATAATCACAGAAAAATGGAAATAGCAATCTCATGGGGAACAGTACTGTGTCACTTTTTGCTTGATTTTTTGTTCCAGCTTCGAACCCACCAACTTTATAATATGCACTCTCTGATTTGGACAGTTTCAATGTCCCTACTGTAGTGAATGTAATTCCAGGGCAATCAATCCTTTCAATTACTGTACCATGCTTTCTGACTTAAATTTGAGAAAATAATAATGGAAAAGAATTATCTATAAGTTTTATATTATCTCCAGGGAGGGGATATTCTTCACCATTACTTTGTTTTCCAATATCAAATTTTATATACAGATCAGATCTATGTGGATGAATGAACCCGTCCCCCACCGTGATGTCATACTGTATATCTTTGTTGGGCTGATTCAAATTTGTAAATGTCCTCCTGTTTGGAGGGAAGGACTGTAATTCATAACCCTCGATATTTTCCATCTGGGTATATATTTATATATTTTAAATATTAATTTCTATTATCGCAGTGCTATTAGCACCGGGAAAATCGATGATTACATTTTTCTCTATCGCAATTGTTATTTTTATGTAATTAACTTTATCAATAGAAACAGGGAAATAGACTGCTGGAATTGGGGAATAGAAGATGGGTTCCATTAATTCCGAATTCGGTTTAAATGTAGCAATAATACCTGTTTCCTTGAGACTGCCAATCGAATTTTCTTCTGCTTTGATAATCATACCTTTGGCAATGTTCCAGTGAATATTCAATGTCTTAATAGCTAAGAATTTCGGTATAAATTTACCTACGTGCCTAACACCTGGTTCTAATTTGCTATTGTTCTCGAATCTTAAAAGTTCTCACATGGTAGATAAGTCCACTGTTTCATTGGTAGATACTATCTCTACTCTGTGTGTTATTGAATTTTGAGAAAGCAAGACAGTAGTTGGAAGTTCAAATTGTAAAGTAGATAAGTTATACTGTCCAGGAATAATAATTATTTTTTTCATTATCTACTAATATAGTATTGTTGTAGGTAGTTACATTCGGTATCAGATACATGCTGTACAATGCTGTCAGAGGTATTGATTTTGCATAGATAATATCATCGTGAAGATGTAGTTTCAAAACCGAAGTCTCGCTGGAGAGATGAAAAATTCTCATATTTAATACATAATACAGCTTTTTGAAAATTTTAATTTGATGTTTGGTATTTTATTTAAAATTCTGAGCATCGTAATGCAAACATGGCCACATATAATTTGATCGAAATCTTGAATACGATCGTCGTTGTAATAAATTTTAACATGTTTCAAGTAACGAATTAATTCTGTAGGGGGTACCCCTCCGAAAAAATCGAAAAAAAAGTATTGTCATTTTGTATATAATAGCTTATCAAGTGAGTACCAACGTTTTCGGACTTGTCCAAATTCACCACGCCACATTATCGAGAGTAAGGACTACCTTTAGGGAGAGAATCACACATGAAAACCCCCCTTAAGTGTTTAATTTTAAATATTTTAATTAAAGATTCAATGTCTTGTTTGGTAAGAGCTTCTCCTTTTTTTAATTTTGTGAGTGCTCTAGACTTCACACCTTTGCCTATTTTTTCTCCATGGAAAGATTATGACGCTTTTGCTCTTCTAGTTCTGCCTTATTTTTTTTCCAATAATATACAGTTTTGGCAATAGCAGCACTACCCCCAGCCAAGCTCACAACTGCCCCAAATGCAGCCAGGATAGCTGGAATGCAGAATATATATCCTCCACTTCTTGTATTTTGCAAACGTTTTAATTGTGGCGTTCTGAGTAATAATTTCGTAACGAACTTTAAGTTCGTGGGATCTTTTGAGTACCTAAACTGTTAACCAATTAATCAATGGGTGATGTAAATTACTCTTCATTCATCCTCTGATGAGACCACTCGTCATTGCCATGACGAGTTAACGCTTGGCAATGCGAAAGGTACAAAATCAGAAAAGACAATGGTCACTCGTTGGGTTTTGTGAACCTTTGAAACTGAATCATGGCTGGGTGTTAGGGTATGTCTATCTGAAGTCTTTAGCTGAATAAAATATGCGAAGTCCTCTGTTAGCTTCTCCACTATGCCGACCAAAGCGTTGTCCCACTTCTGGCTTACTGCCTGCTAACCACCTCTTCTCTCAACTCCAATCCCAAAAGTCAGTCCCCCCCCTCAGCTTGTCTCACCTCTATATAACTAGGGCATCGAGCTCTTCCTCTATGCCGAATCGTGTTATTAATTGCCGCTATGCAAACTGCTGACACCATGAACAGAAGGAACTACCTGTTTTCCTGAATGCTCAGGAGGTTTGCATAGCGCAACACTGTGCATTATAAACATGCCTCAGAGGTTTGAGAGAAATGAGAAAAACAAGTGAATGCCCTGGTCACCGTGAAGCGTTCAGAGAGACTTAATAAAATAAACATATAATCTTAGGGATTGATACGTTCTGCCGCGAGGGAAAAAAATTTCCATGTTGAAAATTTAGAAGTCAAATCGCAAAGCTTAACATGACCCAGGTTCGCCAATTCCATGTATTTTCTTAGAAAAACAAACATACAAAATAAAAAAATAAAAACAAAACAGCTTTCTTTTGATTCTCTAAAAAAAATTCCATTCCCTAAAACATTAATAAACAATAATAAAAATAACAATCAATAAAAACAAGTGCACACGTCGATATGATATAAAAACAATATTACGTATGATTATATGACTAGTAATTACAAAAATTTATGTCATAAAATGATATTAATCGCGATGTACCGCAATTGTGCGTGCGTAAGTTGTTTTGATGTAGAATTTCTCGTTTTCTACGAGTCATGAGCACATCATCGTTAGTCTGTGCCAGACTTGGCTTCCCATGTAAAACCAGAACTGCAAATGGCTGAAGTGTTTTCGAAACGTAGTTCACAATGTTTCTGTATATGGGAGCCCTACGTGGATCCTTCAAATAACTAAAAAGGTTTATAAGCAAGTACGCAAGCCGTAGATTGTCCCACATGTGAGTGAAATCGTCAATAATCAGGTAAACACAAATATTCGCTGTATCATTCTCACTCTATACACATCTCATTGTTTTGCATGTAAAAACCTGAGTACTCCAAGATGTAATATGTTTTGCTAACTGTATAGCCACTTCACTCATGACAACGTGAAAGGAAAATATTGGTATGCACTGTTTATAACAAATCTTCCTTTCGTTGTAAGCCAACTAAACTTCTTCACATATATGAACTTTCACTGGCTATCTTGCGTATTCCGATGTTTGATTATAAAATATTTGATGCACACAATACACAAAAAATTGTTACAGGCAAAAACCTAAATATAATGTACGATTCCCTTGCCTATGTTGTTATGTACATACTTGTGTGTAACTGCACACACAAAAAATCTTACAAGTATCCACCAACTGTCTGCTCTGATTGTAAATATCAGAAAATGTCCGGTGTCAAAATGTCTTGCTTACTATGTTCCAGGTTGGTGTAAAAAAATTAACTGCTTGGAAGAAACATTTGCACAAAACAGTGGCACTAAAGCATACTTCTTGAAATGTTCGAAAGTGCTGTAATTATGCTTGTTATTGCTTGCATGTATGGTTGGTTATTCATTGTAATTTTTTTTTCTTAAAAAAATTAACACACTAATTGCTATCGCTGGATAATTGACACAACTGGCGCTTGTCGTCTCCTTGTAATGTAATGTAAACTATAATGCATGTAAAAACTGGCTAGCATGCATGGTACGGAACTGAAGATGTGTAGAAGGGCTATTGAAAAGTATTGTTTTCCATAATGCACGTAAATATTCACATGAATACACATGATATAAGTTAGCATGTGTATGTGTGGGAGAACACTGTAGCACAATTTGAACAATAATTATCTACTTATTGTTGTGACCGAACCTGCTGCTTGTAGAATATATGTTCTCTCTACTTCTCCTCTTCTTTGTATTGCTTTTCGTCTTGACTTAATTTGGGGCAATGTAAAGGGTGTGGTAAATTACCCGTAAAACTTGGGAGATGGGGAAAATTTGTCCCAACTGGAAACAGTGTGGAGGAAAATTTTATCTGGTTCCTTTACTAGGTGTCGTTGATAGTCTGTAACACTAAACTGGAGAATTCCTGGTTGAATACAGGCTTTCCGGGAAAAATGTAGTCCTCTTGTAGTAGAAAATGTCTGCATGCTTCCTTGTAATATGGTGATGAGTCTTTCTGCATGGTAGTAATTGACTGCATGCGGACGTCCGTCATAAAAAGAAGCCCATAATTGGTGTAGGATTGCTTGTCCACGTCGTTCCGTATAGACAGGTAAGGTTAAACAAGGGAAAATTATAAAAATGAAAGGAAACTGCGTGGGATAGGTATATATAATTCTGGTAAACGCACAAGACCAAACTTTTTCCATTGCCTTTTCTTAAAATTAAATTAAATTGCCTCATCAAAATAAAATAAAATTAAAATAAATTGATTAAATAATTGCCATAACTCTTTGAAAATAAAAAAGGAAAATTTAAATAAAATATACAACCGTAATTAAAATATTAATGTCCATGATTGGTGTGTAGCCTTAAATTATTAATTATTACTGTGCTGCTCTAAATGGACCTGTCTCGCAAGTTGATGGTGCTTATAAAAATAATACACCAGTGCTGTAGTTATTAATAAATTCCAAATAATAAATACTAATATAGACATGGGCAAAGGGTTTAAAACTAATTCCTGAAATGAAATGCCCTTACTAACAGATTGATTAAGTTGCTTTAAGGCAAGTTCAAGCGGAGCCCTTTGAGGAATAGTGAAATCCGATAAATTCTTGGGAATATTAAGTAATAATTCAACTTCCTTCATTTTTACCTGTTCAAAAGCTAAAATTCTTGTATATAAAATTTGTTGATCCACAATAATCTGAGAAAAATCCTGATAGTTAAAAAATATAGATTGCCCCTCGTTAATCTGAATTGATCTGTGGGTGTTCAAATTATTATTCAAATTCTGAATGACAATGAATTGACCTGAGCCTGATATTAAAATACCATTACGTGTTCTGATAAACTGAAATAATTTATTGTCAGTCAAAGACTTTACTTCAAAATTACAAGAAACTGATCTGTTGTGTAAAAGTAAGTCTTCCAAACACTGTACATCTCTATCGATGGTAACTTCACTATGCGAGCAGAGATAAAAAAAAGTTTTTAAGCTCGCATGCGCTCTCAACAATTTGCACTAATCGTGGACTTCCCTTATGTTGCATACTGTAAGTTAACTCTGGAATTCTAATGCGAGACCATGAATTGTTACGCAAAATGCCTAAATTAACTGCTCTAAAAATAGGAACGATGTCATTCATCTGTACTAAAGGTGTCTCAAGAAGTAAATGAAATGATCTACTACTAGGTTCATAATTAATCAAATATATTTTGGTCAGAGAATAAAATAATCCTATGTCTGTTTTATAAAGCGAATCTTTAAAATCGGGATGATGATGAATAAATGTACGGAGCCAATTAGGAGTTAAAATATGATAAGATAATTTTCCTGAAGCTATTTCCATAATTATAAAATCTAAACGCTCAATCATCTCAGAGGCATGCAATAAGGCAACTATATGTCTCTCTTCATTATAATCGTAACAAAATTTAGCAAGTAATTCTTCCTTTAAATGCAAAACTAATTGCTTTAAAACTACCAAAATCTCATTAACAATGTTGACCATCTTTACTTGGCTTTGTTTCATATTTTGTACTTCCTGAATGATATGATGTTGATTGGCTGCTAAAGTTTTAACTGATTGAGATAAATGATGAACTGACATGGTATTGAAAACAGAAAGTCCTGCACTGAACAAATTTATTAAATTAAGAAATATCTGCCTCTTTTCCCTGTTGTGGGTATTAGTAACATTCTGATATAAATTTTGACAATTAGGCCTTACGTCTCCTACTGTAAATTTACATGGAAAATACTGAGAAATTTCAGTAAGATAATCATTAATTTTGGTGCTAGTATCATTATGAATGACTTTCCATTGCGCACATGCGGAATCATTGTCAACCTGAATATGCGCATCGATGAATATATTCACAGTTGTAAAAATATTCTTACTGCTAAGAATGGTTAACTCTTGTCTCTCATAATTTAAGCCTAATGATTTAAAAAATATGTCTCGCGACTGTTCATTGTTGGGTAGGGATCCAATAAAATTAATCAGGGATAGGAGTAGGATTAAAATCCAAAGTAGGAAAGTAATTCTGCTAGTAGCCATGCTTCTGTAATAGAAAAAATTTCCTGCATCAGTACAGCTTGACGTTGGGATATATACCTTAGTAAAGCTAAAATTATGCTGATGTAATAACTAAGTATGGGATCAGATAAGTAACTTGATCGGTGTTAGGGAAGGGGTGGGAAATAACACATCAGCAATATCATTCGAAAGATGGGAAAGATACCGTAACTCTAAAGCCAATAGCTTCAGTTAACTACAAACCATGGGGCATATCAACAGTGATCCTAATGATCTTTGGCTTAGTGAACTAGAAAGAGTACCGGATTTAACTGACAATATAGCAAACTATATTCCCCTAGTGGTAGAAAGTCCTACGTGGGTGTTACGAGTACGATATATAGTAACGTACGCCATCAGGAATAGGGTGTGCAGGGAGGTCGACACCCTGTCCCAACTACAAGAACTAGTACGAGAGTACTGGGGGCAGGTACAAACCCTAAAACAATTTGTAGCGGCCTGCCCCAAAAACTTGGGTAGAAGGTTAGGCGCCCTCCAGGTGGAACTGGAATCCGTAGAGGACGATATCCTGTGGCTGGGAAACTTATTTCTCAGCCGCAGGGAGTGGAGTCTGTTCCTGGAGTAGGGTAAGTGATCAAAGTTTTCCTAACCCTAAATAATAAAATAATAATTTCTCAAATTATAACATTTGTGGTAAACCACACTGTTTAAATTTGGAAAGGCTAACGGTGCCGTGGCGACTTTTGCTGCACATGCCTGTGCTAATCACCGAGGCTTAGCCCGGGCCTGTTGCTGACAAATTTTGATTACTCTATGTGCATAAAGTGCTAAAATTGCCCTTTTGCAAAATTTTCCTGATTTTTATCAAAATGTCGTTTATCTTTATCCTGATTCTAATGAAAAATGCGTCAATTTCCCAAAAAATGTACTTACTATAAATGTCTATAAAAAACGGGAAAATTTTGCGAGAAAAACAAAAAAAATCGTTTTGTCGTTCCTGAGTTAAATTATTGGTCGTGATTAATCTGAAGTGCATAAATGCGACGTTTTATGGCAAAATTTATCTATGTAACAAAAAATATCCCTAACACTGTTGACATGAAATTCTATGGTGAAAATCAAATTCTAATGGCTATATGCGTAACTAAACTGGTACCCTGCAAATTTTAATGAACGAACGCCACTGGTTCGTTGGAATTTCCATGTTAAGTCTTTCAGAGCTTCTAACGTGCTCAAAATACTCGGGAGAACTTCAGTTCGGAGAAAGGAATTTGCTGACATCAGATATTCTAAGTAGTGCAAAGTTGCATTTAGAGGTTGCTGGACGTAACTGAAAATTTCTCAACCGCTACATCGAAGGCTCTTGCAGGCTCTTTGCCGTGATCGGCGACTTCGGGTTCGTTCGGGTTCCGTCGGGATAGCGGACGAAAAAATCGTTGCTTCGGGCACCGAGCAAAGGTGACATTCCTAGTGGCGGAGGAGGAAAAATAAAGGGTGATGATTCGCTGACGCGCTGAGTGACGCGTGAATGTTTACAAAACTTTAAATTACTACGAACAAGTTTTAGTAAGAGCTGCGAGAATCTAAGTGAAGTCAAGGACTTTTGAAATTACGTCATAGGCGGGATGGAGAGAGAGAAATCTTCGTGGCGCTTGCGACAGCGTGATTATTAAACTCGACCACTTCCGTGATGATACAATAACAATACTTGGGAAGGTGCTAGCAAAATAAATGACCAATAAACCTTGCATAAAGTACAATCAAACCTAAAAAATGGATTATAACTTAAAATTTGAAACGTAATGAATATAATAGAAATTCTAGGTGAACGTATAATCGTAAAAAATATGATCAGTGAAAGATATAACAAGTTCGGAAACCTGGGACTTTGGCTTACTTTCTGCTTTTAGAGTGACATTTGGAATTTTCTCGACTTTTGCTGTTGACTGATTCATAAATAGATCTTTAACTTTTACAATTGGCTGGACACAGGGTGAAATAGTCAATTCACTTTCAATTTTGCCACTGTTTTGAACAAAACTTGGACCCTTGCTTACGGCAAACTCCTTAACTCTATCTTTAACAGATACAATATTCTTCGGCAAATCTAAAATATCGTCTTTGGTGACTAATATATTTCGGGATGAATCTTGAACTTCTTTTTGTACCCTGGGCTGAATAGTAACGGATTGGAGCAATGGCGGTGGTATCGGTGGGTGTATTGTTTTCAATGGTACCACTTCAACCATTGGTGCAACATCATCGTAAATCCGGTCAATAGACTGTGAATCATTATTAAGTTTGCTTAACGGTAATTCGTTGGTACACTCATGGTCATAAGTAATAGTTTTTTGCGTTGACATTGACAGTAACAAATTATGAAAATTATAAAAATACTAATAAAAAATGTTGTTAATAATAAAATTGTAATTATAATATAAGGATAGTCAAAGGACTTATTCAACAGATAAATAAAATTAGAAGCTTTTACGTATGGAAGAAATCTGTTTAAAATAACTAAAATCGCAATGATTTTCATGTTGCTTAGGCAATCAAAACAAACAGTTCTTCAAAACTAACACGTACTTTAAGCCTGCCTAGTTTAAATTAATAGGTGTTTTAACTCAACTTTAATTATTTCTGACTCTAGGCTCAATTTATCTGCGTTATTGATTTATTTGATATAATTTATTTATCCTCTAAATTTTTTGCACTGTTTAACTTAATTATTTTAAATTTTGCTGCAAGCTTATCTTATATAATTTCAGGTGTTATCTTTATTTTTAAATACTTAAAATCAATCGAACCGTACTGAGGTACAAGGTAATGGAAAAATTGAGACTGATTTACTCCTGACTACCTGAAATAAAATAATAATTATTATTTATGCGATCTATAAATGCATTAAAATACTAATATCACTAAAACTTGAAGAATCTTTAATTCTCTCAACTCATTCTAAAATATGCTTAGCATATTATTGTGGCAAAGTTAGAAACTAAAACCGTTGTGGTTTAATCATTGGGTTTTCAGGATTATCGGTAGCTTTCCAATATCCGATGGAAAATACTTGTTATTGGGGCGCAATAAAATCTTTACTTCGACGTCTACATTTTTTATAATATAAATATTCTCATAACTGGCGCTTAAAATAAACTTGGCTGATATAACTATATACCTTCGTCTGAAGAGTAACTATACAATTCTAGTGATGTACTCGCTGAGAAAGTTTTATTACATACTGCAAAAAAACTTTTGCGCCTAAAGCACATTATTAAATAATAAGTCTGCTTTTAACCTTTAATATTATTAGTGCCATTTTATTATAAATTATTATTATGTCATGCAAGTAAAATTAAAAATGTTAAACCTGTTACTTATATGAATTTTCATTTTTAGTGACCATTAGCCATGCGTGAGTCCGCGTTGTCCTTCTGATGATCTTCATCTTCCTCTTGACCTGCCAAGTTCTCTTCGCCTTCACCATCATCTGGCTCATAATATTTTTTGAGTCTCTGGACGGGAATAGAGTCCACTAATGTCTTTCCGCGCTTGTTTTGGAATTCCACCAGGTATGTGTTAGGATTCTCTTCTCGGATAACTGTGGCTGGGCCTTTATAAATACCTGAAAAGCACCGTGCCGTTCCAATTTTCTGGGTGCTGTCAAAAATGAATACTTTATCACCTGGTTGAAACTTGATCTGTTTCCTCTTCCGATCATAATATTTCTTTACTTCAACATGTCGCTTCGCCAAGTTATCCGTAGCACTGGTTCTTGCTTTTTCCAATACTCGGAACCGTACATCATTCTCCACATTTTCACAGCTTGGTGTGTGTAATGCAAGCTCCCAGGGCAAAGTAGGTTGGAATCCATGTACTAAAAAGAATGGGCTATACCTCAAATTCTGATTCCTTGTAGTGTTATAACTGAATACACTTGGTTGTAAATATTGGACCCAATCAGTGTGTTTTGAATTAACATGGCACTTCATTATACTCTGTAATACGCCGTGGTTACGTTCGGAAAGCCCTATCGAATTGTGTAAACCTACTGGCGAAAACTTGATGGTTATTCCCAATTTATTGCCAAGTTCATGAAAAAGCTTAGATTTAAATGCTGATCCACGATCGGTGTAAATTTCATGTGGGGTCCCAAAGCGTAACACTATTTCCTCATACACAAATTCAGCTGTTGTACTGGCCGTACAATCCGCAACCGGTTTGGCTATAAATACCGCGTCCCAAAATCTGTTGCGGCAATTATATATCGGTGACGAAGATTGGATGAAGGAGGATATGGACCTGAAAAGTCTAGGAAAATCCTCTGGAATGGCTTCTGTGCGGGAAAAGTAGACAGTTCTCCTGATGGTAGACCTGGACGGCGTTTATTCTGCTAGCATGTAATACATTCCCTAATTTTCCTTTGTATAAATAATTTCATATTTGGAAAATTAATCCGTGATAATGCAACATTGTAACATTTGGTAAATCCAAAATGAGAACCTCCGATGGGTGAAGCGTGGAGTGTCTCAATCACAGAATCACGTAACGTCATTGGAATGCATAACAATTTCCTGGTAGTGGCTCCTAATTTCTCTTGTCTATATAATACACCATCTTCCAACACATGATGAAAAACCTGCCTTTGGATGGATAAAGGTTGTGTTCCATCGTCCCTGTCTGGGTCCTCCAAAACTTTAATAAATGGACCAAAAAATGAATCCTGTCTCTGATGTTCCGTGACATCTGTGGTTGCATCAAATACGGTAAGTGTCCTGGGTTCGGGAATGTCCTCTTCAGTGTTGCCATCCTCTACATTTTCTCCACATTCTCTGCTGAGGGGATCGGCGATGTTCTCCGTAGTTTTGACATGGATAGGAGTGAATGAAAAATCCTCCAAAAGGTTACTCCATCGAAGAAGCTTTGAGCTTAAATTACGAGATGTCCTAATATACGTAATTGCTTTATTGTCCGTGTGTAAATCAAAATGGCGCCCCACAAGAAAGAATCTAAATGATTTGAGAGCATATAAAATTGCTGTTAATTCTTGTTCAATGACGCTCAATCTTTTTTCAGTGTCCGTCAACGTTCTACTGCAGTATGCACATGGCAAGTACTCTCCTTCTGCATTGGGCTGCATCAATACGCCACTTACCGCATGAGATGTAGCATCGGTGAAAACCATGGTGTTCTTCGCTAGATCGTAAGGTAACAAAACAGGTGCAGTAATTAGTGCTTCCTTTAATTTCTCAAATGCTGATTGTTGTTCAGGACCCCATGTAAATTTCTTGGCCTTACGTAATTAAACCTTGTAATGGTGAAGCAATGTCAGAAAAATTTTTGACGTACTTCCTCACGTAGCTGCAAAGACCTAAAAACATTTTAACTTTTTTGTGGTGGTAGGAGTCTTATTATTCTTAATAGATGACAGGATTCTATCGCTGATACGGTACCGATATCTGCCCACATTGTGGCCTAAGGCAATTGTCTCGTAGTATCCAAATGAACATTTAGGTACAGCTAATTTCAATCCGGCAGATCGTAAACATTGGAACATTTTCTCTAAATTCACCAGCATATCCTTAAATGTATTAGCAAATACAAACATGTCATCAATATAAAAGGCAAAATTATTATCATTCATACCCGCTGTAGCGAGATGAACACATCGGGTCATCGCCGCGCGGATGTCACATGTCCCATAGGTGTAAAATTCATGGCAAATTGTTCCCTGGCTGGTATAGTAAAGGCAGTGTATTTTTTCGATTCTTCCGCTAATGGTATCTGAAAAAATCCTTGTTTCAGGTCGGTACTACAGTAGTAGCTCTTACCGGCCATATTATGCAATATCTCTGAAATGTTTCCTATCGAAACTACATCGAAAACAGACCTAGCATTAAGTAATCGAAAATCCTGCACCATACGATAAGCTCCTGATTCCTTCTTAACAAGAAAAACTGGTGAATTGTAGGGTGATGTTGTAGGACTGATAACCCCTGCTTCTAGCAAGTTGTCAATTTGCTGATTAATTTCCTTACGCAGGTGTACAGGTATAGGGTAGGCTGGGACGTGAAATTCAGAATCGTCCTTTAACTTTATACGATGCGTGTAATTAGTGGCGCAACCAATGTCCTGCTCGGACCATGAAAACACGTCTCCATACCTCTCCAATAATTGTCTAAGTTGCAATTTCTGATCGGGTTCTAATGCTGGATTAATGTCAAATTTTGTAATGTCGTGCACTGGTTTTGTCACGGTGCCAGTCTCCTTGGTCACCATAACGTTAGGTCCTTCGTCATCTGCAATATGACGCGAAGCTGGTACTGGATTTTGCCATGCCTCTGCGGTACCTAAGTGTGCCCCTTTCCTAATTTTAACTTTGTAAGAATTTGGGTTAGTAATCCAAATTAAAAATGACTCCGGATTTACAATGGCTCGAGGCACCATTAAGCCTGTGTCCATTTGAAACTGTAAATCTGGTTCTAAATAAGTTAAATTCTGATTATTAGAATTTGTCAGTTTGACAGGAATACACAAATGAGATCTAGGTTTAATTTTAATTTGTCTGGCAGTTACAAATTCTGGCACATATAAATCCCTGATCAGACTAGCAACTTTTATGGATACGTCAAAGGTTTTTCTGTGTTCCGTCCTTAACTGGTTCCGCGGAGGAGTACCAAATCTCCTCAATGTGAGTCGATTTTGATCAAAATCCAAATTTGCTTTATGAGCTCTTAAAAAATCATTTCCCAAGATTGCCCCATGTTCAAAATTTGGAATCATCCGAAAGGATGGGTAAAATTGCGGCCGTTTATTGCAAATGTTAACAGGACAATCTCTTTAATTTCAATTTGTTCTCTTGCTACTCCCCTTATGGCCGTTTGAATTTCAAAACGTTTGGCGGTTGAAACAATACCTCGATCACTGGTAACTGATACTTGGCTTCCGGAATCCACAAGAAACCTCTGACGTTGTCCCCCTAACACTGCGTTAATGTAAATTAATTCCTCATAGATGAAAGTAGAGACTGAGATTTGTTTTCCAACAAAATCTGCGCATACAGTAGTGGGATTGAAGCTACAACCAGCGCCGGAAAGTATGAACCCCCCTCAAGCAGATTTGCTTACACTTAAAACAGGCTCAACATGCCCATATGAGCTTTTTGCTCAAGTGTAGCACCCCGTCTAATCCAAGATTTTTGTAAAAATACCCTCCGGAATTTCTCAGAAAGTATGAACCCCCTCAGATTGATTTGTCTATAGTTACAAAAGGCACTTCTGTGAGATTGTTGTCCATAAACCTGTCAAAAATATGCTCTTCTTGGGCCACACTTAAAACTAGGCCAAGCTGCTTATAAGAGCCACCTACACACACACCTATACATATTTACTTCCGGTTTAAGTTCAACTGGGCACCAGGCTCAACTTGCATATTTAATATTAAAATAATGC
The DNA here is from genome assembly GCF_977018435.1 of Lepisma saccharinum. NCBI lineage: Eukaryota > Metazoa > Arthropoda > Insecta > Zygentoma > Lepismatidae > Lepisma > Lepisma saccharinum. The sequence goes on from NC_139236.1 coordinate 1,582,902, forward strand.
AATTCTTCTAGAATTGCTCCGTGACTCTCTCATTTCTTACATCATAAACATATGATTTTTCTCCTATGAGAATAACACTACATATGGTGTCATCGGGTAAAGCCTCATGGAATTCACAGATAATTTTAATGTTTGTTCTGTCATTCACCACAACTTGTTTTCTTTTTGAAGTGTTGATTACAAACATGGGTCTCTGTGCTTTGAATTCATCTGGTGTGTAATACATGTCAGTATTGCCAGTAGTGACTCTTTTGAAAGCCGAAAATGCCTCATATAATTTGAGGAAATCATTCTTGGACATGTCTAAATTGTAATTTTCTCTAGGAAAGACCTCATTTCTGCCATTTTTAAGATAAATGTTCTTGATGTTGCAGTTATCAAATCTACTTGAATTTTTTTCCTGATTGTTGTGTCTTCCAGTCTGAAACAGTACCACCACAAAATCAGGCATGTCATATTGTATGCTGGAGAATGAATTTGTGGCATCAAACTCATAATAAGAACCAGCGGCAGGCTTCTGTACATATTGATATGTATAAAATTGCAGAGGAACCTGTGGATTTTTTATTATATCTGCTTTGTATTTAAGAGCATAACTGGCCTCATATTCAACAACAGGGATTCTTAGCTCCATAGTCTGAATAATGCATTTGCCTGCATCTGGTAAGGTATTAGGCAGAGCTTCCCCTGTAGAGTTTATTGCACTGTACCTCATCAAAGTATTGTTATCATTGGCAGCTCTTCTAAATGTAATTCTTAAACCACCCTTCCACATAATATCTTTGTAATCTGAGAAGAATCCTGGCAACAGGCGCATGGGAAACAGCACTGTGTGGCTCTTAGATAATATCTTATCACCAGCCTCAAATCCGCCGATTTTGTAGTAAGAAGCCTCGGTTTTGGATAATTTTAATGTGGCCAAAGCTGTGGAGGTAATGCCGGGATAATCTATTCTGTTTATAACAACACCATGCTTTCTGATCTCAATTTCAGAGAACAGATGCGGCACAAAATTATCCACCAATCTTATATTTGAATTTGCCGGGTAATCTGTTCCATCGAGCTTTACAACATCAAATTTGATGTATAGATCTGCTCTGTGAGGGTGTATAAAGTCATCCCCTACATCAAGATCAACCTCAATTTCTGTGTTGGGTTGATTTAAATTTGCAAATGTCCTCCTGTTTGGAGGGAATGATTGTAGCTCATAACTCTCAATATTTTCCATTGTATGTATTTTTATTTAAATGTTAATCTCTATGATAGCAGTTGTTGTGGCTCCAGCAAAATCAACTAATTCTTCTTTTTCATTAGTGACCATCAACTCAATGTTATCTATTCTGTTATGACACACAGGAAAATATAATGTTGGGGATGGATTGTAGATGATTGGCTCCATGAATTCGGAATTAGGTTTGAATGTTGCAATGATGCCAGTTTGTTTGTGAGTGCCTATGCCATTTGATTTGGTGATCATACCCTCGGCCACATTACAGTGAATATTCAGAGTCTCTATGGCTAAGAATTTAGGTATATTCATAGCAGTGTGTTTGATGGCCGGTTCAAGTTTTGTGTTGTTCTCAAAGCCTAACAGCTCTCCTATAGTACCCAGATCCACTGTTTCTGTAGCAGATACAATCTCTACTCTGTGAGTGACAGAATTTTGACTTAACACTATACCTCTGGGTAATTGAGCATTTAGAGTGGATAGATTATATTGCCCTGGAGTGATGACAATATTTTGATCCCCTACTGCAATTTTGTTGTTGTGGTGTGTAATATTAGGGATCAAGTACATGCCATAAAATGCTCTGAGAGCTATTGTTTTGGGATACACTATGTCATCATGCAATTTGAGTTTCAATATTGAATTTTGGCTGGTGAGATGGAATACCCCCATGATGTTTCAGATACCACAAGGCTTTTTGAAAATTTTCAATTGATGGTTTATTTATTTGAGACATATATCTAAGAACAGATAAACACAAATGTCCGCAATTAACATCTTTGAAGTTTTGAACACGGGCATTATTGTAATAAAGATTAGCTGAATTTAGATATTTTACTAAATTTTCAGGTGGAACACCTCCAAATGAATCAAACACAAATGCCTCATTGTTTAAATATTTAAGATAACAAATCCAGTGAGTGCCCTGATTTTTGTACTCATCCAAATTAACAATGCCACACTCTTTGTTGAGTGGTTGTTCTGGTAAAGAATCAGACATGTACACACCTCTAAAATTTTTGATGCCCAGTGGCTTGATTAAAGCTTCAATATCTTGGTTTGTAAGCGGCTCTTGTTTTTTTTAAACTTATTCATGGCTCTCTTAACACCTTTACCTTTTTTCTCCATGGCCAGGTTATGGCGCCTCTGCTCATCTAATTCCGCCCTTTTTTTCTTGGCATCTATTACTGTTTTTGCTATGGCAGCTGATCCCCCAGCCAAGCTCCCAACAGCCCGAGAGCAGCTAAGATGGCCGGGATAGTAAATATGAAACCCCCTGTATGCAATTTTTTTCTGGATTGTTGTAATTTTTTTAATTGGGGGGTACTAAGCAACAATTTCATACCATGTCCCTTTGCAATACAAGAGCTTTTTTTCTTGCGCTGCATTTGGTTAAAAGGCTATCAATAGTTTTAAGAGATTTAAGACCTGCATAAGGTATTTGATACATAACACCCTTGGCCTTCATTGTAGGTTTATTATATACATATTCACAGCCCCCACCCCAGTTTTTGTTTGGTGCTCATGGCTATGGTGGTTCCCAATGCTGCTATTTTTTCACTCAAAGATGCATCTTTGCTTACAAATCTACCAAATGCAGCCTCTTCTAATTTCTTGTCTGCAACATGTCTCTTGTCGAGATCAGAATGTGTGTTGTATGCTATGTCATGGTCTCTACAAGCAGCATCTAGGGGATTAACACCAGGATCACCTCTGTTTAATCTATGGTCCAGTTTTGTGCCTGGACCACAATACTGATAGCCTGGAATGTGTAGTTCAAATGGCAGCTTGTTTATAATGTCATTAACCAGGCCCCGACCCTCAGAAATATTCCAAAATTTAGGTGGTAGAGTATTAATAATTTTTATGAAATATCCAATCCCCTTAGTGTCATTCACTATAAAATTAGATAATTTGGTGCTTATCATGTCCATAATTCCAACCTTTTCATTGTAAAAATTGTTGTTGCCAGCATTTTCCTCCCCAGCTATCACCAATAACCTATCTACAAGTTTCCTGACATCATCAACCCAGACAAATTCTTTAGGCAGGGTGTTGTATTGTTTGATTCCACTGCCTGTCTTAATTTGTGACCATATGGGCTTGATTAAATTATTGTATTTTGCTCCACTGCTAGACTTGACTCTTTTTTGTGTAGGATCATTGTTCTGGTATAGAGCATCTGATTTTATTAATATTTCTTTGTAATAATCATAATCTTGATCTGTATAGCTGCCAGGCCTTTTCCTAGTCATCAGTTCCCACAACCCAGGTGTTCCGGGGTACTTAACAAAACCACCTTTTTCTCCGAGACGAGATTCTGAATAAACAATCAGATCATCCCCCATAAATGTTACTCTGAAATTGCCAATTCTATGTATGATGCTACCATCAAGCTCTGTGTCAGCATATAAGCCAAACACCTCATCTTTATTGTCTTTAGGTGTGGTTAAATATTTTTGAGCAAGAAGACCCAATTCAATAGGATCCTGAGTAGCTTCAATTCTTCGAGGAGCAACAGGACTAGGTGTATGAATACTGGAAAGTGGGGTGAATGGATAATCTAATATGTTCCTTGCAGCTACAGGTACAAGCTCCGTGATCAAATTTTGATTTTGCTCTGTAACAGTTTTCATATTCTTACCTAATTCACTAATAGCATCAATTACAGGCTGTTCTGCTTGTTTGTGTTTTTCATAAATTCCCCGGTTCTCTGATTTCCATCCCTTAAATCTTTTTACAAGATAATCTCTTAACTTAAGATCATCAATGATTGGTCGTTTCATGGTTGTTTATATACGTCTCTACGTCTAGAAAATTGTTGATTTTATTTCTGTATTTTCCAGTATTGGGTGTTCTTGTCATATCAATTGTGACAAACCCATAACTGTCCTGGTTCCAGCACCTACTGCAAAACTTGGAAAAATCATTGTAGCTCAAGTCCCCACCTACATATTCATCGTGTATGTGTTTGAGGTTGGTATGATCTTGATGAAACACACATAAAATTGCTGTTGTCTCGGATCAGCTGCTTCGGAATTTTAGAAAAAATCTGTGCCAGGTAGAAGCAATCAATGTTTTTGTGTCGGCCCTGTGTAAAGAAATTTCTAACCTTGTTTTGATTATCCAGTATAATATCATCAAACACAACAACAGAATTATCGAGACATTCATCAAGTGGCTTAACATCTGGTTCAAAAGTAGCAATATCCAATCCATCATATAGCTTCATCAGCTGCTGATATTTTAATTGTTCCAAGCTCTTAGAGAAGATATACAAGTGCCTGTTTTTCCAGTCTAACCAGTTGGGTGCCAATAAAAAATTATCAACCATTGGTGTAGTTTTACCACAAGCAGATGGCCCAACAATAAGACACCTAATATTATCAGGCAGCAACTTGCCATTTCTCTTAATCTGTTGTTCAGGTTCTGGCAGCCTTTTTATAACATCCCAGGTGCTCATATTATCACTTTGTCTGCATCGATCCAGCTGTTTTCCGGATGACCCAGCCATTTGACAAGTAACTTGTTGCCTTTCCTGCGGATGATTTTTTCTATGAGATATGTGTCAGGCTGTTTAGTTTTGCTGAGCTCTTGTTCATAGAACCTGCCTTTGAGAATTTCTCCTCGGTGGTCTTTTATTATATATGTGTTAAGGGTCCCGGGTTTAACTTGAACCACTGTAAATAATTCAGTGCTCCAGTTTCTTGTGAAGCCTCTTTTGAATAAGTGCTTATATTTGCTGATTCTTACTTGATCACCCACCCTGTATTTGGCCTTTCTTGTTGTTGGCTGGTATCTAGGATAATAAACAGTCCTGATCAATTTTTGCTCATCAGATGAAGTTACTTCAGAGGGTTTCATGTTGATTGTGGAATGGACAGAATTGTTATATTTATGTAGAAGTTCTGGAAGAATATTAAGCCATTTATAATTACCTTGAAGTGTAAATTGTTTATACATAAGATTTTTTAAGGTTCTGTTGAATCTCTCTACAATTGAGGCCTTGAGGTCACTGTAACTCGAGTAATGTTTTATTGCCTGGCTTTTAATAAATTGTTGAAACACTGAATTATAAAATTCTTTGCCATTATCTCTTTGCAAATAGCGCGGTGATCTTCCACTCTGATTGATGATTGTCCTGATGGCTTCTGTAACACATTTTCCAGTCTTGGATTTGAGTGGCAGAGCCCATGCAAATTTTGAAAATGTGTCTATTACAGTGAGTAGATACTTGTAGCCCTTGTTGATTTTGTCTAAGTTTTTCAACTGCCCACTTGACAACTCAATCAAGTCGCTTTGCCATAAATCATCTATGCCTTTTGTGACTACTGGCAGTCTCTTATAATTATGTCTGGCTTGTCTGTGTAATTCATCAACAATAACTTGTCTAGACATAATATGTAAACAAGAATATTGCAACTATGGGGTGTTCAGCAGCTGAGACTGCAGGATTTTCTAAATATAATTTGTCCCCTATTTGTATTTTAAATTCCAGAGAGCCATCATCTTCAGCATAGGCTGTTTCTAATGTATTGGGATCTGTAAAATCCTCTAACTCCACACTGGTGATTTTTGGTTTGTTGTCAGCAATTGTTATTGATAAGGTAGGGTAGTGGTGTGCCTGTGGTTGAAGCCAATATTTGATCTTGATTGGTCTCAGTGTGCCCCCAACAAAAAACTGGTAATAAAATTGTGCAGGGGACAGCATATATATTTTGCCACCTGGTGTAAATGGTGAATCATATTCTTTGTTGGGGATGCTGTACAATTCAAGAATTACTGTATGTTTTAGATTCTCGATTATGCCTGTTATTTCTTTTTCTGCTGTAAGCAATCTGCTTGTTACAGATTCAAGGTGCTCATTGATGGTCCTAACAACATCATCATGGCCTGGCTTGATTTTTATGTCCACAATAAGTTTCTTGTATTGTTGCACAATCTCTTGAAGCTGGGTTGCAAAAACAGACAGAGCATTTGCTTGATTGGATTCCATGGTCCCTAGCTGTTGCTTGATATTAGCTACAATTTGTTGTAAATTTTCAACAACTGCCAATTTTGAATTTTGAGCAGTAAGATCATGGACCTGTCTTCTGATATCCTCAAACAGGGCATGCAGTTCATTAATATGTTGATTGGTTGGTAGAGTGGCCACTGTCTGAGTGAGTTGTTTGATCTCTGTCTGGATATTCTTGATATCTTCTGATTTCAATATGCGATTCACTGCTCTCTTAATATTTTTAAGTTCCTGTGATGTAGGAAGATTTGAAACAGTATTCTGCAAAGATTCAAGTGCCAATTTTACATTGTTTAATTCAGATGCATCAGCCACATTTTGCATAGCATTTTGGAGCAGGGCTATATCTGCCTGAGAGGGTGTTGATTGTTGTAAAATTTCAAGTTTTGTTTGGATATCATCGATCAAGTGATGAAAATGAGATAGCTCAGATTCAGTGTTGAGGTTTTCAAGCTTTGTGATTTGGTGCTGGACACTAACAAGAGTATCTACAATACCGGGCAGGCGAGTTTCTTGTACATTTGCCAAATCACTTTGCACTGCTGCTATTGTACCTTCAAGATGGGTTATGGTACTTTGAATTTTTCCAAAATCTTCATATGTTTCAAGTTGCAGCTTGATGTTTGCTACACTCCGAGTTATTGCATTCAAAGCATCAGAAGATGGCAAATTGTTCATAAAATTTTCAAGTGTCTCAATTTTTTCTTTAACCTCGGCTATGGCATTGTGCAGAGGATCCAGATTAGGTATTTGGAGTGATTGAATCTGTTCTTTTAGAGTGGAAATCACTAGATCAAAATCTTCTTGTGATTTTATGCTTTTGACAATTGTTTGGAGCTGTGCCTGGACATTATTTATCTGCTCTTCCAATTGTTGTTTCAATTGCTCAGAGTTGTTAGCCTGGGTCTTAAATTTGGCTTGAAGAGCTGCAACAGCTTCTTCCAAACTTTGAAAATTATCTAATGTTGCCAGATCAGTATATTTCTGAAGCAGCACTTTGAGTTCAGAATCAATTTTAAGAAGAGGGTCCATGCATTGTGATTGCAAATTTGTAATTTCTAATTGAAGACTGGCATTGAGTGTGGTTTGTAAAGCTTGTAAATCACTTCTTAATTTCTTGACTCTGACATCAAGCATCAGAATCTCATCACTGTGATCTTCATGTCTTGTATGGCCAAATATATCATTAGGCATTTTTGTTTTAGTGGTTATTTATTATAGAGTATCTGATTCTTAATTCTATAAAAAAGGGTATAAGCTTGTCATAGGATCCCGGGACCTCAATATATAAGCAGTCACCAGCAGAAACAGTATATACAGTGCCAGAAACCATGTTTGAGTGCTTAATTCTATAAATATTTCTCCCTATTGAAATCTTGACATCACCCTCAGGGGTTGTAATAAATTGCAATTGCCCACCTACAGGTAATTGGTAATGATTTAAATTACTGTTAAATATGTACAATGTTTTACCTGTTTCATCATCAACATCTGTAAGTATGCTGTTCAGATGAATAATTAACAAGCCACTCAGTTTAGACAGCATATCAGAAGAGGGTTGTGGTGTTGGCAGCTCCATAATAGCCTGTTTTTTGAACCCAAATAAGTTCATAGGCATGTTTATTTATTTCAAATCATGCTCTGTAATTGGGCATTGTTTCCCATTTTTCAAATCACAATGCCCCCATGGTAAAGTATGTATGCCACATGATAAAATACATCTCTTGTCATCATGTGGGTCCAGAGCCACTTTTCTTACAATATTGCTAGTCAAGAAGTGATCCTCACTCTGAATTCTATTTTCTGATGTTTTGATTAAATTCTGGGATTTGAGGCAATTTTTGTAATCTTCAAATTCAAGCTCTTTGTCTACAGTCACTCTGCCAATGCCCTTGGCCTTTTTGGCAACAGCGCCACTACATGTTTCAAAACTGTACATCTTGGCTCTTAACCCAGCAAATGCCACAATAACATCACCAAGTGTCTCATCTTTTAACTTGCCAGGCACCTTTTTGTTGTGGTGTTGAATCTCTGTATGTTCACTGGTATCAAAATATTTAAACAATTCAGGCTGTGCTATATCTTGATAAACATCTTCTGTTTGAATATCAAGAACAAAACTATCTGTGTCCATGTACATCAGTTTTACACGATCACCATAAAAAGGTTTCAACACATCATAATACAATATTAACATATGTAATTTGGCCAATTCCAATATCACAGCCCCTACATAAATAGGTTTATCAAACTTAATCTTTGTTTTTTTCATGTTGAAAAGTGCCATATTCTCATCATAAATTCTTCTGTAATTGAAGTTGGGCTTTGCAACCAATTTTTTGCTCAGGCTGGGGTCAGTAATTATTTTAACATCGGTATGTTTTCTGACATTTTCAATTGTTTTGCCATACACAGAATTAACCATCAATTTAAACAAGCTCTTATCAAATTGGCTCTTTGCTGATGTTCGAAGCTCTGTATTTGTATCAATGTATGGTTTCAACCATCTTGAGTGCCTGAACCTCAAAACTTTGCCAACTTTGGTCACTTGAACACCATGTTTCATCAGGAACTGGAGGTTTTTGTAATATATGACATATCCCTGTTTTGGCTCCAGAGTCATCATGAGCTTCTTCTGTTTAGAGCCAGGTGAGCACTGAACCTCGGGAATTGGGGGCAGATCAGAAAATTTATTGTGCAAATCATCAGGAATTGTCAGATCAACCTCTAAGAAGAGGCCATAGTCACTGTCATCAAAATTCTGAAGATCCTCAATATTGAAATTTTCAACCCATTCAAGCCCTGCATATGGCAGTTTTTGCATCATGGCATGACCATAGAGGCTGTTTGCATCTACATACACTATATAATTTGATGGCCGTGCTGGATCATAATCAGGCATATATTTGTTATTTGCTCTGGCATATCTCTGAGAACATTGCACCATCCCTCCTCTTATACATTTCTCCATAAACAGATACGTATCTTGATCTCGGATCAGATCCAATTGCATTTTAGTGTTTAAAAACATTGCAGACCATGCTAGGCCCGGAGCACTGAAAAAATATATTGGATCTAGTCTATAATTTTGCATAGAAGATTTTCTGAATGCCTGTATTATATCAGCTAAGAGAGTCACATCAAGTTTCAAATAAGCCATGTGATAATCACCAAATGTCTTGCATTTTAAATTGTTCCACATCAACTGAGCATGGTGATAATCTTCATCAGTGATTCCAGATCCTCTGATTTTGCTGTAAAACTCTTCTTGTGGTGGCAGGGAACACTCATCAAATTTAGAAAAATCTGTAACATAGTCATATGGATATACACCCTTCCGCCTAATTAATTTCAGGTCCTGATTTGGAAACAATGCACTTGTGATTTTGAATTGATCATCAGATAATTGAGTGGCCAGTGTAGCCAGGCCAGCAGATAAAAATCTGTAAGAATCAAGAAATCTTATGTGAATAGGAACACCATTAACTTTAATTATCTTGCTAATAGATATATATTTCTCATCATTTTCAGCTAAAATATTTAAATTCTGCTTGTCAAACCCCCAGTACCTGATCAGATGATGGAAATCATAATTGGATGCTCCATGGAAAAATACGGGGATACATCTTGATCTCTTGATCTGAATATTGCAGCTATTACACAGGGCCTGTTTATATCGACCATCTGTATGAGAATGGTGATGAACCTTGATATTTGCATCTGAAAATTCAGAATCACATACCGGGCATTTTTCTGCATTGTTGAAATCTTCAATCTGTTCCTCTGTTAAAGGCAACATAGGCTTTGATTTTAATAAGATGTTAGATGCTATGTCACGGCTCTCATTTTCTATTCTATGTTCAAATATTTTGATGGCATTTGGTCCCATGTATAAGTGAGGCTCACTAGCTACACCATCCCGTATAACTGTATAACAAAAGCTGGAAGGTTCATGTAGCTGGTATGGTGTAGTTGAAGATTCTTCAGGATCTGGATTGCAGAATGCAAAAGGTTTGAGATTTGATTCAAAGTCACAGACAATATATGCTGGGTGTTCCAACAAGGCTTGAAACTTTTTGAATTTGCAATTTTCACTTGGATTGGGCATCACCATATGAACAGGTTTATGGTTCCCACAGTATTTCAGATGCTCAATTAACTTGTTTTTGGCAATTTCTGCATTTTTTTCCCGAACCCCTTTCACCATTTTTTGACCATCAAATACAGACAAACATCTTCTGCACAACTTGAATATTCTATGAGTTTTGTCTAGTTGTGTTCTCACCAAAGCTTCAAGATTATGTATCAGAGTGTAATGATTTGTGCCATCCCCTTCAATTAAGAGCAGATCAATCGGAACAGCAGAATCATCATCAATTGTACTGATTCTGAGAGGATCTATCAAGCAATTGCCACGGCCAGTGGAACAAATAAACACATTAATAGATAATTGTTTTCCATTGATATTCCTGGCCCTTTTTTCAAATTTATCAATATTCTGAACAGGCATTGGATATTCCAAACCCTCCATTGCATCGTCAAAATCATGTTCATGTTGTTTGTAATAAGTTATTCTCTCAGGATCCTTTGAAACTGGATACAAAGCAGCTAAAATACACCACAAAAAGCATTTCTGGTCATTATTTTTTATATTAACCACGGCTGTTTTGTTTTTGATATTGGCAGGTAATGGCACATATGTAGATCCTTGTAATGGGCTGAATTCAGAAATATTAACATATAACTTGTGTGGAGAGCCGCATAGGCTCCATCCGGACTCTTTTGCCGCAAATTCAGAGTGTTTAATATTCAGTTGATCCATCAAACTGCTTATTATTCTGTCCGAATTTGCATTTGAATATACCGGTACAGTTTCTGTTATGTGGGGCTGTGTAAATTTTGTGCCGTTTGGTTTCTTATATTGTGTAAACAATTTGAGGGAGAGCTTATAAGAGCCATGTTGTGCATTTAGAATTGCCTGCAGATCAGAATTTACACTGTTCAAAAAATTCTCAATACCACATCTTGGCTCTGATACAAAGCGATAATCCCTTAATTGGCTGTTAAAACTGCTACGGATAGGTTCATAGCGTGGCTGCTTTGCTGCTCTGGCATTAAGAGGTGCTTCGTGCCTTCTTTTCAGACCAGATGTGGATGGTTGTGTTGATGACTGTGCGGAGCAAGTATTTTTATGTGTATATGTGAAGTATTGCATGCTGTATTTTCTATTGCATTTGGGGCAAATTTTTGTGGGAGTTCTGCATTTGTTTGGGTTACAAATCTTTTGGTGCTTGGCCCAATTAGGGCTGGATATATTCTTATTGCATTGATTACAATATTTTTGACTTGGCATTTTTGTTGTTGTTTATTATATACAATTTCCTGGGATTCAAATCAAAACTCTATGCTGGATAAAAATATCAGTTGGGTTCAGCACTGTGCTTTGTATGTGTGTGTATGTGTGTATGTGTGTATACACTTAATATTTTTGGCTTTGGTATTTATATACAATTTCTTGGGGTTCAAATCAAAACTCTATGCTGGATAAAAATATCAGTTGAGTTCAGTGCAGACAAAAAAACTGCATAGCTCTATGTCAATTAGTTCTTGAGTTTTGTATTTAGGAACCACTTTGCCCCCCCCTGCCAAAAATTGGCTTTTATTGCATCAGTGTATATTGTCTCTATGACCTTACTTGGGTTATTCCGCCAAATTATATGCTTCAAGTCTCCTATACTTTGGTGGAGCCTGTTCAGGTTCTGCCCCCCACTTGTGGGTTCCACTGCCAATCCAGCAATGGTGAAGAATCTGCACTGTGCCCTGGCTTATATAGATTTACAGAGCCAATAGAAACACTGCTTATTTAAACCAATCAGAAAACACCACATCATCACATTATGTCATAACCATTTAATCAATTAATGCAATAGAAGTGGACCGGGAAGTAAATATGTATGGATGTGGGTAGGTGTGTATGGGGGTGGGTTGGGGGTGCATTCAGAAACATGAGCTCTTCTCTAATATTTTTTGCTGAAGTATTTTCTTCTGAGCGTACATCCCCATTTTTTCTGCTGAGCGTACATGCAATCCATACCGCAGCGCCATGCCTCCCGGCGCGGCGGCGGATTCGTCTGGAACTAATCGATCAGGCAATAGAACTCCCGGAGTTTTGCTAATAAAACTGCAGGAGTTTTACAGGCAATAGAACTGCCGCTCCAAATATTGATCCCATTGCTTTGGGGCCGTCATGCGCACATATTGTTCAAGTATTGATCTTATACCCTCTCGGTGCTTGATTTTATATATGAATAGATTACAACAAACAAGCTGGATGTAACAAATGCAAAATATCCCAGTTTCAATTCAATCCATTTATCTGAATCGAAGAAACCAACAATTCACATATCCCCATATCATTGTATGCTTTCCCAATTGGTACCTCTTTTGCTGTTGTGCAATTTTCTTGAAGAGGCAATTTTATTGAAAAAACCTAATAGAACAAGATACAGCGGTATGAGAAATATGTGAATTAAAGATATTTTAGTAATATACGACGTCTTAAGAAAGGCATATTTGGCTCCAAAGTACTTTGTCTAATGCTTACTACCATTCCCTATTACTGGCAAAAGAAGTTAAAAATATTGACATATTGAAAAAAAATTGACTTGTTCCCAAGTGTTCACCGAGTTCAGACATTTGCACATAGATGGCCCTGTTGTTGTTGCTTTGGAATATCTCTAAAACAGGCAAATTTTGTTTACTGTTTTCTACAATTGGCAATACTGACATGTATTACACACCAGATGAATTCAAAGCACAGAGACCCATGTTTGTAATCAACACTTCAAAAAGAAAACAAGTTGTGGTGAATGACAGAACAAACATTAAAATTATCTGTGAATTCCATGAGGCTTTACCCGATGACACCATATGTAGTGTTATTCTCATAGGTGAAAAATCATATGTTTATGATGTAAGAAATGAGAGAGTCACGGAGCAATTCTAGAAGAATTGCATTATTTTAATATTAAATATGCAAGTTGAGCCTGGTGCCCAGTTGAACTTAAACCGGAAGTAAATATGTATAGGTGTGTGTGTAGGTGGCTCTTATAAGCAGCTTGGCCTAGTTTTAAGTGTGGCCCAAGAAGAGCATATTTTTGACAGGTTTATGGACAACAATCTCACAGAAGTGCCTTTTGTAACTATAGACAAATCAATCTGAGGGGGTTCATACTTTCTGAGAAATTCCGGAGGGTATTTTTACAAAAATCTTGGATTAGACGGGGTGCTACACTTGAGCAAAAAGCTCATATGGGCATGTTGAGCCTGTTTTAAGTGTAAGCAAATCTGCTTGAGGGGGGTTCATACTTTCCGGCGCTGGTTCTAGCATCAATCCCACTACTGCATACGTCTCTTCTATGGGCAGTTACTGCTCGTTTAAAGCCTCCTTGTTCTGAAAACAAGTGACTGCCGAGTGATTAGGCTAATTACAAATAGAGCACCGTGGTCTCCCCCATTGCTTTTCCCTGTCTTCCTGTCCTCGCCCTGCTGAAGACGAGGAAGCCCGCGAGTTCTGTCCGCGGAAGTTTCCACGTCCTCGCCATTGTTGGGTATTGACATATCGCCTATTGCGATCTGAATTGTTATTATTATTAGGGCGTCCATTCCTATACCCCCTTTTGTACTGTGGTCGTCTATTATTGTTACCCCTGTAGGAACCTCTATAATTATTTCCTGTCTGATAATGCTCTCTATAACATGGGTCTCTAAATTGTTTTTTGACTAGATGAGTTGGTGCCAGGGTGCTGTTTCTGATCCTCAATGCTATCCAGTCTAAAAGTAAGACTCGCTAATCTTGCTTCCAAACCAGTTTCCTGAGCTTGGACTTGAGCTTTGTTACTTGGAGGATTATTAGCTAATTTCAATTGCTCGACCTCCTTTTGCAAGGCATTGAATCTTGCTTCGATCTCAGAGTAGGTCGCGATTGTGCAGACTCAGCAGTAGCCAGATTGTTATTCTGTAATAAAATCTCCTGCTGTTGCGAAAGTGTTGGTGCACTGTGCAGAGGAAGGAATAAACTGTCCCTTTGACCTTCGCACCTCAGCTCTTTCAGCTTGCGCTGCCTCATCAAAAACTGAAGCTTTTCAAAGGATTTTAAATCTTTAAGCAACCCATGCACTGATTCATACTCTTTATGATGGATATACTTCATGTATTCCACCTGCAGTCCTAATATAATTTGTTTAATCTGCTGCTGAACGCTCATTTTGGGGTTTGCCTTAAGTAAAAGTAGCTGCTTGTCCCTTACATAATTTGTAACTGGCTCAGTTTCCTTATGCAACCTGTATCGAATTTGTTCCTCCATCTGGAGTTGATCCAAGGACCCTGTAAATTCATCTTTAAATTTTTGCCGTATATCCTCGTAGGACCTGTCTTGATTTTCTGGAGCATCTTTCCAAGTCAGTAGACACAATAAGAGAGTTCTAAATAATCTTTTGAGGCTCGAATCATCATTTGAGGCTCGTCGTAGCCTTTTATGATGTATATTTTGAGGGCACAGAGTTGGCAACTCTGTGGGCTCTTACTGTAGCCTTTTATGAGGGGGTCCATTGCCCCCTGTTTACATCTGGCAACACCGCCGTAGATTTTTTGACAGTGTTGTTAACCTACTGGGTTTTTCACTGTAAATTTTCATCAAAGGGCCTGAGGGGTCCATGTATTTTTTTATGTCTGGTAACACTGTTGGGGGCCTAGTGTTGGCGACCTGTGGGCTCTTACTGTAGCCTTTCATGAGGGGGACCTATTGTCCCCTTTTTACATTTGGCAACTCTATTGGATGTTCCTCTTTTGAGGCTTGGGTTTTGCCAACCAATCCGAAGAAAATTCCACTATATGATCTTTCACTGGCTAAGCTAACCTACAAATAGGAATTGGCAACACTCACGAGGCTCGAATTATCATTTGAGGCTTGAATCATTATTTGATGCTCGTCGGTGTTGCCAACCCACTCTACAAAAATTCCACTATATGATATTTTAAAGCCTTTCACGGTGTATGTTAACCTCACAAGCAGTGTTGCCAACTCGGGGCGAGGCGTAGTTTTTTATGGTGTATGTTAACCCCACCAGCAGTGTTTCCAACTTGTTGTAGCTTCTCATGGTGTATAATTTTTAGTTTTTGTGTGTGTGTGTGTGTGTGTGTGTGTGTATGTGCCCGGGCGAGGCGTAGCCTTTCACGGTGTATGTTAATTTTACTAGCAGTGTTTCCTACTAGCAGTGTTTCCAACTGGTTGTAGTTTTTCACGGTGTATAATTTTTTTAGCTTTTTGTGTGTGTGAGTGTACGTGTGCCAGAACAAAACGTAGCTTTTCACGATGTGTTTTTGATAATGTATGTTAACCTCACTGGCAGTGTTGCCAACTCGCTCTATAAAACACTAAACTCGCTGAAATGGCGCTCGCTGAAATGGCACTCGCTAAAAATGGGCGCTCGGGGTCAGTTCTCAGAGAAAGGTTAATTTAACCTAATTTTTTTTTTGTACGAAGCAAACATATCCCACTCTCTTCTTCCCCGGCATGCTTTATGTTTGCGTAGGGGGTAAAGAAAAAGGGCTTTGCTTTACCAACGCTGAATTTGGCTTGCTCGAAACGAATCGCTAAATATAAAATAAAATATCAATGCCTATGAACCTGTTTGGCTTCAGGAAGCAGGCTATGGAGGCATCCGCCCAAAGCGCACCGTCGCCACCTGCAAGCTGGGACCTGTTACCCTCCCTATTATCTAAACTCAACGGTTTGTTGATTATACACTTGAATAGCATCCTGACCCAGTACGACGAGGATGTGGGCAAGACTTTCTACATATTCAACAACAACTTGAATTATTACCAATTCCCCATCTCCGGCAAACTGCAGTTTGACATGAATCCCGAGAATAAAGGAGAGGCCAAAATTTCCTCCGGTAAGAACATCTATCGCATCAAATACGATAGGATGAACAGTACCACCACGTACGATGTATCTGCTGGCGATCGCCTGTACATAGAGCTCTTGGACGACTACGACAAACTCATCCCTCTTTTCATAGAAATGAAAATTAGCTATCCTATAATAAATAACAATAATGCCTAACGATATTTTTGGCCATACGAAACGCGACGACCATGGCGACGAGCTTCTCATGCTCGACGTCAGGGTCAAGAAGCTGCGAAGCGATCTGCAGGCCCTCCAGTCCACGCTCAACTCCAGCCTCCAGTCCGAGATAGCCAGCTTGCAGTCTCAGTGCTTGGACCCTGTACTCAAGATTGACGCAGAGCTAAAATCGCTGCTACAAAAATACACCGACCTCGCGTCGATAGACAATCTCGACAAGCTGGCACTGAGTGTGGGCAATCTGCAGAACGAACTTCTGAAGCTGCAACAAACGCAAACCTCAGACGTTGAACAGCTGAAACAACGCTTGCAGGATCAAACAAGCAACATCCAGACCGAACTGCAAACTATCATCCAAAACATTAAAACACAAGGCGACTACGATCGCGTGAACGCTAGTATTGCTAAATTGCGCGAACAGTTTCAATCTTTCGAAATCCCTACGTTTTAAAGCATCAAGGCTGAGCTTCAAACGGATGCTTTGCATGCGGCCATCAACGAAGTA
Source organism: Lepisma saccharinum (assembly GCF_977018435.1). Classification (NCBI taxonomy): domain Eukaryota; kingdom Metazoa; phylum Arthropoda; class Insecta; order Zygentoma; family Lepismatidae; genus Lepisma; species Lepisma saccharinum. Next base: position 1,599,802 of record NC_139236.1, read on the forward strand.
AAAACTAAACTCCAAACGCTGGAGGATTTTATCAACAATCTACCGTCGTCCAGCGAACTGAACGCCATTGCCCTTAGCGTGGCCAACATCAAACTCCAACTTGAGACCTACGAGGATTTCGGGAAGCTGCAAGGCACCATAACCCATATTGAGGATGCTCTTGCTGCCATTAGAAATGATCTGGCGAACGTTCACGATGAGCTGGAAACCAAACTGCCGGGCATCAGGGATACACTGGCCAACGTCCAACAGCAAATCACCAAACTGGAAAATCTGAATGCAGAATCCGAGTTGTCTCATTTCCATCACTTGATCGACGACATACAGACTAAGTTGGAAACCCTGCAACAATCTACCCCCACCCAGGATGACATAACGCAACTGCAAGAAGGCATACGTGCTGCTGCCGATGCCTCCGAGTTGGACGCGGTGAAAAAAGCTTTGGAATCGCTCCAAAACACGGTGGCCACCCTGCCTACCTCTCAGGAACTGAAAAGCGTGAAGAGAATTCTCAACCGAATACTCAAATCCGACGACATCAAAAACATCCAATCCGAAATTGAATCGATACGGGGGTCTGTCGCGATTTTACCTACCAACCAGAAGATCACCGAGCTGCAAATTGTTTGCGGAAATTAGAACCCAGGTCCACGACCTTGTAATACAGAGCTCCAAGTTGACGCTTGTAGAAAGCCTGCAGCAGATTATTGCCAGCGTGAAAGAGCAAATTGGGAGTATTGAGGCAAGTCAGGAATCGACTATAGCTAATTTCAGCACCCAACTACATGACTTAAATGAAAAATTCAAGAGTCTTATTGTCGATGTAAAGATCACACCAAACTACGACACTGTTGTTCATGCTATCGAGGAACACCTGGAATCGGTGAATGGCAGATTGGAGGATGTGGAGACTGAGATTCGAACCAACGTAAACACTCTAAATGCCAGCATCGACAATCTCAAGTCTACGATTGTCATCGAACTGTACAGCATACCAAACAGAGAGTTCTCCTCCCCTTTCAATCCAGGTTACAAACTCTACATGTTGACTCCTGCAAAAGCCTATCATCAATTTTTCCTCGCTGGCACACTTCAGTTCGTCAAGGTTTCCTACTGGTCTTTGCCTCACGCAACCCACTACCCAACCATGACCGTGACGAACATTGGCGATGAGCCTAAAATAAGAGGAGTTGAGCTGGTCGATTTCACACACCCCGAAAGTCGCGAGACTGCCTATGCCGAAGATGCCACTCAAATTATCGACATAGAAATAGGTGACAAGCTGTACATAGAAAACCCAGCATTGTCTGCAGCCAGAAATCCCATCCAGGCTATATTCTTATTTTCGCGCCATGTCTAGGCAGGGTATCGTGAACGAGCTTCATAAACCTGCACGACGAAACTACAAACGACTGGCGGTGGTGACCAAAGGCGTGGATGACCTTTGGCAGGCTGACCTTGTGGAAATGAGTAGCGGCAACCTAAAAAATTTACATAAAATCAATAAAGGATACAAGTATCTTCTTACTGATATAGATACATTTTCAAAATTTGCGTGGGCTTTGCCCCTCAAGGCTAAAACAGGTGGTTGCGTAATGGAAGCATTCAAAACTATTTTCAATGAAAGTGGCAGGCGACTTCGATTTCTTCAAACGGATAACGGAAAAGAATTTTACAACTCGATATTTCAACAGTTTGTTCAGAAGCAAAATATTCAACATTACTCGACTTTCAGTCACATCAAAGCCAGCGTAGTAGAACGTTTTAACTGTACTCTCAAAACACGCATGTGGAAACGATTTACGCTTCAAGGTAACCACAAGTGGGTAGACGTACTTCCGGAACTCGTAAACGACTATAATCACAGTTTGCATAGCACGATACGCATGAAGCCTGCCGATGTCAGCAAGTCTGATGAGGCACGACTGATCTCTACTGTTTATTGCCCCAAGTACCGGCCCACTAACAAAAAACCGAAATTCAAAATTGGAGACCAAGTAAGAATTAGTAAATTTAAGCGCACGTTTGAAAAAGGCTTTACCAAAAACTGGAGTACAGAACTTTTCACCGTTGCTCGATTGTTACCCGGTAACCGTCACACGTATATAATAAAAGATAATCGCGACGAAATTTTGAAAGGGCGATTCTACGAGGAGGAACTCTCCAAAACAAAATACCCCAATACGTATCTTATCGAAAAAATATTACGTAGAAAAGGTGACAAACTGTTGGTGAAATGGTTGGGACTCGAGGAAAAAAGTTGGATCGACGCAAACGAAGTGATTGTGTAACAGGTGCTTGGGATGTGGTGAGACGACTGCCAGATTTTCCCTCGGAGTGTCAGGCTAGGAAAAACGGCGAATTGTTGCCGGACAACATTCGCAGCCTTATTGTCGGACCTTCAGGGTGTGGGAAAACAACTTTACTTATTGATAATTTTCTTCTTGCTCCCGACTGGTTAGATTGGAAGAACAGGCACTTGTATGTTTTTTCCAAAAGTTTGGAGCAAGCAAAATATCAACAGCTGACAAAACTGTACGAAGGGCTGAGCATAGCTACTTTTGCCTCCGAAGTAATGCCACTAGACTGCTGCCATGAAAATTCGGTGGTGGTCTTCGACGATGTGATTTTGGAGAACCAGAACGAGATTCGCAATTTTTTTACTCAGGGGCGGCACAGAGGCATAGACTGCTTCTACCTTGCTCAGACCTTCTCCAAAATTCCCAAGCAGCTTCTCCGAGACAATGCTAATTTTATTTGCTTGTTTCGTCAAGACCACACCAATTTAAAACACGCCTACGATGATTATGTAGGCGGGGACATGAACTTCAATCAGTTTTCTAAATTTTGCTCTTCATGCTGGAACCAAGATGATTTCGGATTTGCCACGATAGACATGACGAGGAAACCTAATGACGGAAAGTACAGAAACAAAATTAACAATTTTCTAAACGTTGCGACGTTACAAGAAACGTCTTGACGTATTATAAATAACAAATGATGAAACGCAAACTCGCAGACGACAACCTGAAGCTGCGCGACTACCTGGCCAAACGCTTCAGGGGTTGGAAATCAGAGAATCGCGGAATTTACGAAGAGAAAAAGCGACAGGACCAACCTATCATCGATGCTATAAGTGGACTAGGTAAAGACATCAAAGATGTTACCGAGCAAAACAAAGATTTAATCAACGAGCTCGTGCCACTTGCTGCTCGAAATTATGCTGTGCCTACACCGATATCCAGTATTCACACTACCCCGTTCGAACTTGGAGCTGCACCTCTGAGACGTCAGGTTCTAGGCAGTACCTCTTCGGACAAGGTAGTTGAATTAGGTCCGTTGGCGAGAGATTACCTGAGCACCGGGAAATTTGAAAAGGACGAGGTGTTTGGATTGTACCCCTCTGTGGAACCTAACGAGGGTGTGGTTTGGAAAATTGGGAAATCGAAAGTCACGTTCGAAGGTGACGACGTGAAAATTAATTTGGGTGAGAAGAACAGCTGGACTAGGTATCCTGGCACTGTGGGCCTGTGGGAACTTATCACCAAAAAGCAACCTAAAGATTATACAGACGAGGATTACCAAAGTTACACAGAAATTTTAATCATGACGGATGCCCTGTACCAAAACAACGATGCAACACAGAATCGCGTAAAATCAAGCAGTGGAGAAAAATACAGGAACCTCATCAAGCCAATATGGAACCAAATTAAAACTGGCAGCGGTGTCAAACTCTACAATACCCTACCTAAAGAGTTTGTTTGGGTAGACGACGTAAGAAAGCTTGTAGATCGATTGCTGGCTATCGCAGGTGAAGAGAATGCAGGTAATTGCAACTTTCACAACGAGAAGGTGGGCATCATGGACATGATTAGCACCAAGCTTAGCAACTTCATTGTCAACGACAACAAAGGTATAGGTTACCTTATCAAAATCATCAACACCCTGCCTCCCAAATTCTGGAATGTGGCCGAGGGTCGAGGTCTCGTGAACGACATCATCAACAAGCTACCCTTCGAGATGCACCTGCCAGGTTACCAGTACTGCGGACCGGGTACCAAACTCGAACGACGACTGGAGAGAGGAGACAAGGGAGTGAACCCATTGGACGCAGCATGCAAGGATCACGACATTGCTTACAATACTCACACTGATCTCGACGCGCGTCACGATGCAGACAGAATGTTGGAGCATGCCGCGTTCGGGAGACTTGTTAGCAAAGACGCCTCGCTGGGTGAACGGGTTGCAGCATTGGGTACGACTATTGCCATGAACACAAAACGAAAATTGGGGTGGGGGCTGTAATTAAATAACACACGGATTACAGAGAGAAAAATTTAGCAAAAAAAATGTCTACGCATATAACAGACTTACCAACTGAAGTGTTATGCAAAATATTTATATTTACCTTCGACGATAGTCACGAGGATGTTAAAAAGCTTATTGATTTAGTTAAAATAACACCACAATTTCGCTTGCCCTGTGAAATGCTACTTCTGGATCATCTGAGAAAAATAAGCGGTGTGAAATCTTCTTCTTCTCCCTATGCTCTTTTTCGGGCTGCTGATGAAAAATTGGCTGATAAGATGGACGAACTTCACGAGTGGAGACAGGGGAGGAGACGATATACAGACGACTGGTACGCTTCAAATGCAGAAACCAGTAGGATCATCGATCACCTTATCGCATTAGGCAATGCCGAAACTTTTTTCTATAAATAACACACTGTAAAAAATCTACGAGACCAAAAAAAAATATTTCTTCGATATGAGTGAAAAAATTAGTGACGTCCAGGCATTAAAACAAATGCTAAATTTGTCAGTCGAATATATAAAAATTCAGGAATTGGAAGTGGACAAACCTTACGCAATAACTTCCGGTTCAATTGTTGCAACCCAGTATGGTCCCAAAATACGTCTGTTGCTCAACGGACAATACAGTCTATTTTTACCAGATCGATACGCTAGCATGTTATCCGACGAGAAGCTATCTATTTTAATCGAGAGTAAAACTCGAATCGTGTACAAGGGGACAAAAGAACTTCTTGGTAAGAAAACAAAGCACATAATAGAATTTGTTTAACGGTTGCGTAGTATATATAAATAATATGCCGTAAAAAAATTATACGAGAGGGAAACAAAAAATCTCGGAACATATATAAAATAACATATCGTAAAAAAAAATACATCATGAAGCCCAAGGGCGTCGTGTACCAGATACCATATTCGAATCTGAAAACGCTGGGTGCCCTCGATGGGTTACTCACCAAGAAACAACTCGAGAAGAAACGTTCATGCTTGTCCAAAGTACACGGAATGAAATTGCTGCTCAGCACTCCACAATTGAAAAAGTTGCAGCATTCGCGGAAGCAGCAGAAGATTGGAGGTTTCATATTCAGCATTCCGGCCATCTTGGCAGCTTTGGGTGCAGTGGGCAGCTTGGCTGGAGGCAGTGCCGCTATCGCCAAAACCGTCATCGATGCAAAGAAGAACAAGGCCGAGCTGGAAGAACAGAAACGTCACAACCTGGCTATGTAGAAGAAGGGGAAAGGTGTGACCAAAAAGCAAAAAAGCAACCTCGATGCTTTGAAGAAATATATAAAAAAGAAAAAGCCCTGTCCAACTTCGATATTGAATCTCTGATCGAACCGTTGGGAATAAGGAACTTCAGGGGTGTTTTCATGTCCGATTCTCTACCCTCTGCTGTGAAGGAAAAGGAGTATGGCGTGGTCAACCTGGACAGTTACAAAAATCCTGGTACACATTGGATATGCTACCTCAAAATTAACGATAACAATGCATTTGTTTTCGATTCGTTCGGTGGCACACCGCCTGCCAGGTTGGTGAAGTATCTCAGTGTTGCCAACCTCTACTACAATGACAAACGCATCCAGGGTTTCACCGATGTTAACTTGCGGCCACCTCTGCCTTTCCGTTCTCGCATACATGTCTAAAATAAATAACCCGTCGGTGGAACATTTTCAGAAAGCATTGTGGTACCTAAAACACCATGGGAGTGTTCCATCTCACCAGCGAGACTTCGGTCTTGAAACTCGCGTTGCATGACGACATCATCTATCCTAAATCTATTGCTCTTCGTGCATTCTACAGCATGTACCTAATACCCAATGTCACGGAGCACAATAACAAAATTACTGTTGGAAATGAAAAAATAGTTATCACGCCAGGACAGTACAATCTGTCTACCTTGCAAGCCCAATTGCCAAGAAATGTACTGCTATCTCAAAATTCTGTAACTCACAGAGTTGAAATTGTGTCTGCTACGGAAACAGTAGACCTAGGCACTGTTGGAGAGCTTCTGGGATTAGAGAACAACACAAAGCTCGAACCTGGCATCAAGCACATCGGTGCCAACATTCCTAAATTTCTAGCCATCGAGACTCTGAACATACATTGCAATGTGGCAGAAGGCATGATCACCAAATCCTCAGATGGTATCCCAGGCAGCCACAAGCAAACAGGTATCATCGCTACGTTCAAACCAAACTCTGAATTCATGGAACCGATTATCTACACACCCTCACCACCGATATACTTCCCTATATCTCGTAATCGCATAGACAACATAGAATTGGCAGTGACAAACGAAAAAAATGAGGTGGTGAATTTTGCCGGAGCTACTACCACCGCCGTCGTGGAGATTAACGTATAATAAATAACAATCATGGAGCAAATCGAAAGTTACGAGTTGCAATCTTTCCCACCCAATCGCCGCACATTCGCCAATTAGAACGAGCCGAACAGGGAGATCGAATACGATGTGGACGTTGGGGATGGGTTCATTCACCCTCACAGAGCTGATTTATATATCAAGTTTGATGTGGTGAAGAGAGACAACGGCGAAGCATTCCACGCCAATGCAAATTTAAAACTTGTGGACAATTTTGTGCTGCATCTGTTCTCGCAAGTGGAAGTTAGAAAGCATGGCACCGTCATCGATAGGGTTGACTACCCTGGGATTACTTCTACAGCTGTGGGAACACTGAAACTCTCCAAGACCGATGCAGCATACTACCAGGCAGGGGGATTCGAAGTAGATACAAAAATCAAAACTCGAAGCCACGCAGTACTGTTTCCCATGCGCTTGCTTCCAGGCTTCTTCTCCGACTACACGGAGATTATGTGGAAGGGTGGCTTGCGCGTCACTTTTCGCAGAAGCGCCAACGACAACGATGTGCTGATGCGTTACAGCACCTTGGGTGCAGACGGTGCAGCACTTGCCAACACACTACCCGACGCAGCCAAGTGCGTCATCCAGTTCATGGAGCTGCGCATGCCTGTGGTGGAATACGAATCTAACTACGGTCTCAAGTACAAAGCCGATATTTTGAAGAACCCCCAAGTACCCATCCAATTTTACGGTTACCAGTGTGTGCAGAAACCTGCTTCCGGCAGCCATTTTGAATTTGATGTTACTACGCAGTTCAACAGCATCCGGTACGATATGCCTGAGTTTGCGGTCGTGCTTTTCCAGACGGGGAAAGATAATAACCAAGAGAAAGATTCTAGCCAGTTTGATAATTGCAAAATTAAGAATGTTTACCTCAAAAATGGAAGGAATGAAGTTTTTCCACGCGAGACTTATAACTTAAACATTACGAACAACGATTACCTGAAACTTTACGAGGCGTACACAGCTTACAAGAGAGTGACCTCCGGCAATGTGGACGTGTACTACAACCCCAACGAGTTCATAGCTCGCAGACCCATGTTTGTCATCAACACATCTAAAAGAAAACAGGTGGTTGTTAACGATCGTACCAACATCAAGATTGTATGCGAGTTCCACGACGCCTTGCCTGCAGATACTCTGTGCAGTGTCATTCTTATTGCGGAGAAAACATTTGTGTATGACGTCAAGAATGAAAGAGTGACTGAACAGTTTTAAATAAATAAAAAAAAATAGCACACAATAAGAAATGTGGAATTTTATATATATAAGTACAAATTGCAATTAGCAGTTTCCAGAAGTTTAATTTTGCTGTGCCATGCGTGCATGTAATCGAGGAAGTGGAAGTAAATTAATTTTTTTTTTTCGCATTGCCTATTACTTTTTGTTACACTCTGGGCAGGCCTTACTAGTTTGGAGGCGATAGTGGCCCCACGGAAGTGTATGGACCCCACATTCAAGAATACACCTCTTGTCGTCGTGTGCATCCAGAGCAACTTTCCTGACAATATTAGTTGTAAGCACATGATCGACGCTTTGGATACGATGCTCTTTTTGTAGAATGGGCGATTTTGTTCTGAGGCACTCGAGGTAATCCTCAAACTTGAGGTGCTCCCGAACCACTTGCCTGCTTACACCCTTTGCCTTTTTTGTTACAGAACCCTCAGCCCGGATCGCATAGGCTTTGGCACGAAGTCCAGCAAACTCCACAATCACATCCCCGTCTTTCTCGTCCTTGAGTTTGCCGGGTATTTTTTTGTTCCGGGGCAGAATTCCATACCGGTTTAGCTGGGGATAGCCCGATGTGTCGAAGAGCTTGACAAGAGCTGGAACTTTGGCTATATCACCATACGCATCGGCCGTGCGAACATGGTACACCAAGCTGTCTGTGTCTGTGTAGAGGAGCGAGATATTGTGGTTGTAGTGTGCACGTAGTATGTCGTAATATGTCTCGAACATGCACAACTTGCTCAGATCCAAAATTGCAGCTCCCACATAGATGGGCTTGTTGAGTAGCACCTCGCCCGGTTCATGTGAATCAGAGACATCTGTTTGTTGTAAATTGTTCGAGACCTGAACAGCGGGCTTGCAACAAGTCGACGACACTGTGTTTTCTTCGTCACCAACCTCACATCAACGCGATTTCGCACATTCTCCATGGTCTTCCCAAATACCGCATTGTTCATTAATTTGAAAAAATCGCGATCAAGTTCCGAAGTGGCAGCAGTGCGATGTTTGGTGTTCAGTTCGATGTACGGCTTCAACCATGGAGACTGCCTGAACAAGAGCACGCGGTAAACTGCTTTGACCGTGACCCCTTGCTGCATTAACCACTGGAGGTTCCGGTAGTGTAGCACATAACGCTTTTTGGGCTCCAAGTCCATGACGAGCTTCGGTTGATCCGAGCCAGGTGGACACTTGAATTCCGGAGCAGGCGAAAGATCACAGAATGTATCCTGCAGCTTCTCGGGGAAGTCAAGGTCCACCTCGGCAAAAAACCCAAACTCGTCGCACTTTTTTTCGATGTCGTGGTATAAAGGATCAACCCACTCAAACTGTCCTGTTGGGAGTGGCTGCATCATGGACTGCCCGTAAAGATTATTCACATCAGTGTACATGATGTAGCTTGATGGTTGGGAGGGGTCGTAACCAGTGGCGATGTGGTGATTGTTGGCGTGTGCAAAGCGTTGCGACACTTGGACCATGCCGCCCCGGATAGCTCTCTCGATGAAAAGCATGATATCAATATCGGAGATAAGTGAAAGTTTAATTTTAGTCAGCAGGAGCATGGCCGACCATGCCAGTCCAGGAAGGCTGTAAAAATATACAGGGTCCAGGTTGTAAATGTTTATCGCAGTCGCCCGAAACGCCTGGAACACATCGGCAAGAAGCGTCACATCAAGCTTCAGGTATGCATCGTGGTAATCACCAAAAGTTCGGCAACCCAACTTGACCCACATAGACTGAGCATGCTTGTACTCCTCGTCGGTAATACCTGAACCTCTCAGCTGGCTGTAGAACTTATCCTGGGGAGGCAGCAACTCTTCTTCGAACTTGGAAGGGTCGGTGACGTATTCGTAGGGGTAGACCCCTTTACGTCTGATGAGTGCGACATCTAAGTTCGGGAAACTTGATGTGGTAATGGCTAGTTGGTCGTCTCTGAGCTTCCCAGCAAGAGCATCCAGGCTTGCCTGGAGGAACCTCAGAGAGTCGAGGAACCGAAGCTCGATGCTCCTGCTTTTTGAGTCGGGGATCGGCACCCACTTGCTGACGCTAATATAACGCTCCTCGTTTTGTGCCAGGACATTGATTCTTGCATTGTCGTACCCTAGATGTGTGACCAAGTGATGGAAATCATATCCCGAGCCATTGTGAAAAAAAAACGGTATGAAGCGCGGGTCCCTGGCTCTCAAGTTACACCTGTTGCACCACGGGCCAATGTAGCTTCCGGTCCCATAATGGTCATGGTGGTGGACCTTTTTGTTATCGTCATTGAAGACTGAGTTGCAAACAGGACAATTTAGAGACATTTTGTGCTGATGCTTGTCTTCCGGAGACAGAGGCAGCATGGGCTTGGGGGCCAACAGCACCTTCCCTATCTTGATGCCTTCCTGTTGCATTCTCTCCAGGAAGTGTTTGACCGGGTCGGGACCGCGATACACATAGGGCTCGGAGGCAATATGTTGGTCTCGCCACACCACAACATAGGAGTAACTCGAGGCCTCGTGGATTTGGAAAGGAATAGTAGAGGATGTTTCGGGGTTGGGATGGCAGTTAGACAGAGGTTGAAGAAAGGCCTCGAAGTCTGCTACAATATAGGCAGGATGCTTCACCATAGCACTGTGCATGCGAAAACACTCTACTGCACCAGGTTCGGGCAGGATAGTTCGTGCAGGCTTGTTGGTACCACAGTAGAGCATGTGGCAAGCTAGCTTCTCAGCAGCAATGTTGGGTCCTCGAGAGTGTTTGAATTTATAATGGTTTTGGTTGTCGAAAGTGGACAGGCACCTGCAACACACCACGATGTGACCATTATGTCTATTTTTCTGATTTGAAACAAGTCTGGAAAGAGAGCGAATAAGCGTATAATGGTGGCAGGTGTTATTTTTGATAAGAAGAAGATTAATTTGCTGTGCACTATCATCATCTACATCACTTACCCGAATAGGGTAGACGATGTTTGCCTCGGTGAGACCGTAAACATTGATGGCTAATTGCAGGCCCAACAAGTCACGAGCACGAACCTCAAACTTGCGAATATGCGAGACTTCTACAGGGTAGGCAATCCCGGCCATTACATCCTCCAGTTCCGACTCATACTGCTTGTAGTGTGCAACATAGCGTGGACTGTTTTCCCAAGGTATAGGGTGCAATGCTGCCAGCACCGACCAGAGGAAGCATTTGGTGTCTTTGTTCTGAATATTGAGAACAGCTTTTCTTGCTTCAACCTCGGGTGGCAGGGCAATATAGCTAGACCCTGCCAGTGGCAGGAACTTGTTAAGTGTCAGACAAAGTTCGTGGGGGTCGCCACACAGCGAACCGCCCGAGCCTTCAGCCTGATGCTCCTCGTGCTTTGCCACAAGCTCCTCGACAAACTTGTCGTAGATGCTGTCGAGGTTAGTGATATCTGCCTGATGCAGTGTTTTTGCTTTTGTGGCATGGAAGAATTTATATATTTCATCAGACGGTTTCTTATACTTGCAGCATAGCACAGCATAGAATTTAGTGGAGTGTGTGGCCAATGCATCGTTGAGGATGGATATTATCTTAGCTCGCTCGCTCTCTAGAAAACTACGCACATCGCAGAAGCTGTCTGATGTTATGTCAAAGTCTTCTAATAAATGCTCAAACGCAAGCCGGTCTGCTTTCATCGCCAGCTTGACGCGTTTGGCAGGTGGCGATGCATCAAGGGAGGTTACTTCTACCTTTCGCTTGGAAGGTTGCGGTAGAGATGTTCCAGTGCTCTTACAAGTAAGCTGGTGTCGCTTGAAGTTGGCAATAGTAATATTTTTTCCACACTTAGAGCACAGTTTGGTCGCACATATTCGCTTTCCCGGCACACAAGTACGACAGTGCCTTTGAAAATTTTTACTTGACACAGCAGTTTGGCACGTAGGGCAATTTTTTACAGAACGCATAATGCAGAGATTTTTTGGGGGGTATGTTATTTAATACCCAATGCTGTGCAATACAAAATATAATTGTTAACTTTTTTTTAAAAAAAATCTATTTTTGAAATATTCTCTATAACCTTACTTGGGTTTTTCCGCCAAATTATATGCTTCTAGTCTCCTATACTTTGGTGGGGCCCGTTCAGGTTCTATCCCCCGCCATGTGGGTTCCTCTGCCAATCCAGCAAAGGTGAGAAATCAGCGCTGTGCTCCGGCTTATATAGATTTAGACAGTCAATAGAAATCTTGCTTACTTAAACCAATCAGAAAACACCACGTATAAATTATTAGCCAATCAAAATCTCTGTTTTTTACTCGAGACACTAAGCCAATCAGAAAACAACACGACTGATATGACATCATTATATTACGTAATAACTTGTTGCTACACACTACAGTTTACAGGTTGGTAAAATTTGATATGAAAGTAGATAATACGCTTAAGTCTTATTTATATATAATTTTCACAGGCGTACAATATTATCAACAGTATCATATTTGAGCAGGTCGCTTGTCACCTAAACACTACAGCTTACCGGTTGGCAAAATCTGATATGAAAGCAGATAATACGCTTAAGTCTTATTTATATATAATTTTCACAGGCGTACAATATTGTCAACAGTATCATATTTGAGCAGGTCGCTTGTCACCTAAACACTACAGCTTACAGGTTGGCAAAATCTGATATGAAAGCAGATAATACGCTTAAGTCTTATTTATATATAATTTTCACGGGCATACAATATTGTCAACAGTATCATATTTGAGCAGGTCGCTTGTCACCTAAACACTACAGCTTACAGGTTGGCAAAATCTGATATGAAAGCAGATAATACGCTTAAGTCTTATTTATATATAATTTTCACGGGCGTACAATATTGTTAAGAGCGTCAGTTTCCGTAGAGCTCTCTTTTTCCATCTTCCCTCTATACAGTGAAGCTGTAGAAGACACAATTAGCTAACCTAGCATACAACATACCTTCCTAATTAATATGGATATTGTCACACATTCCTCTTATTTTATACTGTTGTAAATGGAAAAGATTATTTACGGTAAATGTTTTGTACTTTATAGGGAAAAAATGCAAAATATTCCCCAATTTTAATTCGATCCACCTCTGAATCGATTTTTTTACATATTCTCACGCCGGCACATATGTTGTTCTATTTTGCTTCTTTTACTTGCCTTGCTTAATTAACTCTCGCTAATTAGCATTTTTTTGGAAGAAGTCAACTAGAACAACATATGGCGGTATGAGAAATATGCAAATTAAAGAATATTTTAGTAATATAAGGGCCCTAGCAATTAGCTTCGTCGACTAAGAGTACTCTTTTAAACGTCTTCAGCTAGATCGTATTACTAAGCGAAGACATTCAAAATGTTTGGGTGTTGAAAAAGTTTGACCTACTTTTTATTTCTATTGTTTGCTAATAGATGGCGCTGATAGTTTTGGAGAGCAAAACATAAAATTTGCATGCATCTGATGTCGAACTAGGAACTTTATCTTTCGGGGAGTCAACATTATTTTTTTACTCAGTCGTCATATAACATAAACACACGCAAACATTCACATGTGCTTTTATTATTTTGTGTTCAGTAAGTACAAGTATATTCTTACATAAATTATTGTTTAATTTAATAAATTTTAAACTCGGAGCCTGCTATACTAACATTCCTTCTGTGTTTCATTATACTATTGAAAGCGAATGTTGCGTGCATACGGAAATAACACAGAAAAAAAAAGCGGATGGAAGCAATTTAAAATCAGTGGAGCAAGGTTAGTATTACGAGAACGTAAAAACATGTGCTTTCATTCAACTTCGAAAAATAAGAATAAATGTGTGCATACAGAACACATATGCTTTCTTTTCACAGTTGTAAAATCATATAAATTGTACATGAAGTAAGTTGCGGGAAGGCTCTCTCTTTTATGTCTGTGTATATGTATGTTGTACAATTAGGTACAAGTATTGTACAATTAGGTACAAATTGTTGTACAATTATTTCCCCCAGTTGCCCAGTTGGAGTTGGGGGCACAACACTGGTACTATTTGTACCCACAGTGCTTACTCATGTATTTTGTTTAATATTTTATTTCAAATTCACTGTCAGAAACTAGTGTTGCCAGTTCCTGGATGTAGGTTTACCTACTCTGTTGGTTGTCACTGTCAAGCTCCCAGTATTCGTACAGCATAAAAAACCATAACCCCCCCCTCAAAATATATACATTATACGCCAAGATGCCCAATAGCCTAGCAACACATCATGAAAAAACATGCCAAGAGAACCCATTGGGTTTATAAGTCAGTGCTGCCAACTCCTATTTGTAGGTTAGTTTAGCCTGTGAAAAATCATATAGTGGAATTTTTGTAGAGTGGGTTGGCAACACCGACGAGCATCAAATAATGATTCAAGCCTCAAATGATAATTCGAGCCTCGTCAGTGTTGCCAATTCCTATTTGTAGGTTAGCTTAGCCAGTGAAAGATCATATAGTGGAATTTTCTTCGGATGGGTTGGCAAAACCCAAGCCTCAAAAGAGGAACATCCAATAGAGTTGCCAAATGTAAAAAGGGGACAATAGGTCCCCCTCATAAAAGGCTACAGTAAGAGCCCACAGGTCGCCAACACTAGGCCCCCAACAGTGTTACCAGACATAAAAAAATACATGGACCCCTCAGGCCCTTTGATGAAAATTTACAGTGAAAAACCCAGTAGGTTATCAACACTGTCAAAAAATCTACGGCGGTGTTGCCAGATGTAAACAGGGGGCAATGGACCCCCCTCATAAAAAGCTACAGTAAGAGCCCACAGAGTTGCCAACTCTGTGCCCTCAAAATATACATCTTAAAAGGCTACGACGAGCCTCAAATGATGATTCGAGCCTCAAAAGATTATTTAGAACTCTCTTATTGTGTCTACTCAAGTCTGATATCATCGTAAAGCTGGTCCGGCCAGAAGGGTTGGGAATAATTCCTGCTTTCTGGCGCTGTTCCAACCATTTAAGATGGCAAGGCTATCTACTTTGTCAAAAAATTTTGAAACGTCTTCCCCGGCTATCCCCTGAAATGGGATACCCTCTAAAATAGATGGGGGAACAAACTGAGACTGAGCCATAGTTGCAAATTGTGTTGGGCCTAAATCTCTAATATCCTGACCTTTGTGCTCTAATTGCTTTTCTTTTTCCAGTTGTTCTAATAATTGTCGCTGAAGGCGTCTAGTTAATATTGGGCTACGTTTAAATTTGGGGGTGTAACTTGCCGTTGGACCGCTGACATCTAAATTAGAACTTGTAGTTCCTCGTGCTATATCTAATAACTGGTCTAATGTTTCATCGAGTTCATCAGCAAGGTGAAAGCTCGACATCTATCATGGCATATATAAATTCTTCTCTCCCCATTAATGTTAAAAACCTTTAAGCCCTATGTATATTCAAAATCAATTGTGGCAAGGACATACCAAAAGAAACTGAACAAGTGAGCAAAATTTTGGGGTGGGTTTGAATTTAAAACTGATTGTTGAAACCTCTTCTAGATAGCATTCTATTTTCTCATCGCATTTCCGAGGAAATGGATGGGGAGCCCAAATCTCCACAACGTACCGAAATTTGGGGTAGGGTTGAATTCTAAATAGGTTAACAATTTCTTTTCATTTCTGAAAAAAATGAAAGAGCCCGCTAATCTCCACGACGTAACGAACCTTAAAATTCGTGGGACCTTTTGAGTACCTAAACTGTTAACCAACTAATCAATGGGTGATGTAAATTACTCATCATTCATCCTCTGATGAGACCACTCGTCATTGGCATGACGAGTTAACGCTTGGCAATGCGAAAGGTACAAAATCACACTAAGAAACTAAACTACAGAAAAGACAATGGTCACTCGTTGGGTTTTGTGAACCGTTGAACCTGAATTATGGCTGGGTGTTAGGATATGTCTATCTAAAGTCTTTAGCTGAATAAAATATGCGATGTCCACTGTTAGCTTCTCCACTATGCCGACCAAAGCGTTGTCCCACTTCTGGCTTACTGCCTGCTAACCACCTCTTCTCTCAACTCCAATCCCAAAAGTCAGTCCCCCCTCAGCTTGTCTCACCTCTATATAACTAGGGCATCGAGCTCTTCCTCTATGCCGAATCGTGTTATTAATTGCCGCTATGCAAACTGCTGACTCCATGAACAGAAGGAACTACCTGTTTTCCTGAATTCTCAGGAGGTTTGCATAGCGCAACACTGTGCATTATAAACATGCCTCAGAGGTTTGAGACAAATGAGAAAAACAAGCGAATGCCCTGGTCACCGTGAAGCGTTCAGAGAGACTTAATAAAATAAACATATAATCTTAGG
The DNA here is from genome assembly GCF_977018435.1 of Lepisma saccharinum. Classification (NCBI taxonomy): domain Eukaryota; kingdom Metazoa; phylum Arthropoda; class Insecta; order Zygentoma; family Lepismatidae; genus Lepisma; species Lepisma saccharinum. The sequence goes on from NC_139236.1 coordinate 1,616,011, forward strand.
GATTGATACGTTCTGCCGCGAGGGAAAGAAATTTCCATGTTGAAAATTTAGAAGTCAAATCGCAAAGCTTGACATGACCCAGGTTCGCCAATTCCATGTATTTTCTTAGAAAAACAAACATACAAAATAAAAAAAACCCAACAAAACATAGCTTTCTTTTGATTCTCTAAAAAAATTCCATTCCCTAAAACATTAATAAAGAATAATAAAAATAACAATCAATAAAAACAAGTACGCACGTCAATATGATATAAAAACAATATTACGTATGATTATATATGACTAGTAATTACAAAAAATTTATGTCATTAAATTATATTAATCGCGATGTAATCGATTGTGCGTGCGTAAGTTGTTTTGATGTAGAATTGCTCGTTTTCTACGAGTCATGAACACATCATCGTTAGTCTGTTGCCAGGCTTGGCTTCCCATGTAAAACCAGACCTGCAAATGGCTGAAGTGTTTTCGAAACGTAGTTCACAATGTTTCTGTATATGGGAGCCCTACGTGGATCCTTCAAATAACTAAAAAGGTTTATAAGCAAGTACGCAAGACGTAGATTGTCCCATATGTGAGTGAAATCGTCAATAATCAGGTAAACACAAATATTCGCTGTATCATTCTCACTCTATACACATCTCATAGTTTTGCATGCAAAAACCTGGGTACCCCAAGATGTAATATGTTTTGCTAACTGTATAGCCACTTCACTCATGACAACGTGAAAGGAAAATATTGGTATGCACTGTTTATAACAAATCTTCCTTTCGTTGTAAGCCAACTAAACTTCTTCACATATATGAACTTTCACTGGCTATCTTGCGTATTCCGATGTTTGATTATAAAATATTTGATGCACACAATACACAGAAAACTGTTACAGGCAAAAACCTAAATATAATGTTCGATTTCCTTGCCAATGTTGTTATGTACATACTTGTGTGTAACTGCACACACAAAAAATCTTACAAGTATCCACCAACTGTCTGCTCTGATTGTAAATATCGGAAAATGTCCGGTGTCAAAATGTCTTGCTTACTATGTTCCATGTTGGTGTAACAAAATTAACTGCTTGGAAGAAACATTTGCACAAAACAGTGGCACTAAAGCATACTTCTTGAAATGTTCGAAAGTGCTGTAATTATGCTTGTTATTGCTTGCATGTATGGTTGGTTATTCATTGTAAAAATTTTTTCTTAAAAAAATTAACACACTAATTGCTATCGCTGGATAATTGACACAACTGGCGCTTGTCGTCTTCTTGTAATGTAATGTAAACTATAATGCATGTAAAAACTGGCTAGCATGCATGGTACGGAACTGAAGATGTGTAGAAGGAATATTGAAAAGTATTGTTTTCCATAATGCACGGTAAATATTCACATGAATACACATGATATAAGCTTGCATGTGTATGTGTGGGAGAACACTGTAGCACAATTTGAACAATAATTATCTACTTATTGTTGTGACCGAACCTGCTGCTTGTAGAATATATGTTCTCTCTACTTCTCCTCTTCTTTGTATTGCTTTTCGTCTTGACTTAATTTGGGGCAATGTAAAGGGTGTGGTAAATTACCCGTAAAACTTGGGAGATGGGGAAAATTTGTCCCAACTGGAAACAGTGTGGAGGAAAATTTTATCTGGTTCCTTTACTAGGTGTCGTTGATAGTCTGTAACACTAAACTGGAGAATTCCTGGTTGAATACAGGCTTTCCGGGGAAAATGTAGTCCCCTTGTAGTAGAAAATGACTGCATGCTTCCTTGTAATATGGTGATGAGTCTTTCTGCATGGTAGTAATTGACTGCATGCGGACGTCCGTCATAAAAAGAAGCCCATAATTGGTGTAGGATTGCTTGTCCACGTCGTTCCGTATAGACAGGTAAGGTTAAACAAGGGAAAATTATAAAAATGAAAGGAAACTGCGTGGGATAGGTATATATAATTCTGGTAAACGCACAAGACCAAAGTTTTTACATTGCCTTTTCTTAAAATTAAATTAAATTGCCTCATCAAAATAAAATAAAATTAAAATAAATTGATTAAATAATTGCCATAACTCTTTGAAAATAAATAAGGAAAATTTAAATAAAATATACAACCGTAATTAAAATATTAATGTCCATGATTGGTGTGTAGCCTTAAATTATTAATTATTACTGTGCTGCTCTAAATGGACCTGTCTCGCAAGTTGATGGTGCATATAAAAATAATACACCAGTGCTGTAGTTAGTAATAAATTCCAAATAATAAATACTAATATAGACATGGGCAAAGGGTTTAAAACTAATTCCTGAAATGAAATGCCCTTACTAACAGATTGATTAAGTTGCTTTAGGCAATTCTAATGCGAGACCATGAATTGTTACGCAAAATGCCTAAATTAACTGCTCTAAAAAAAGGAGCGATGTCATTCATCTGTACTAAAGGTGTCTCAAGAAGTAAATGAAATGATCTACTACTGGGTTCATAATTAATCAAATATACTTTGGTCAGAGAATAAAATAATCCTATGTCTGTTTTATAAAGCGAATCTTTAAAATCGGGATGATGATGAAAAAATGTACGGAGCCAATTAGGAGTTAAAATATGATAAAATAATTTTCCTGAAGCTATTTCCATAATTATAAAATCTAAATGCTCAATCATCTCAGAGGCATGCAATAAGGCAACTATATGTCTCTCTTCATTATAATCGTAACAAAATTTAGCAAGTAATTCTACCTTTAAATGCAAAACTGATTGCTTTAAAACTACCAAAATCCCATTAACAATGTTGACCATCTTTACTTGGCTTTGTTTAATATTTTGTACTTCCTGAATGATATGATGTTGATAGGCTGCTAAAGTTTTAACTGATTGAGATAAATGATGAACTGACATGGTATAGAAAACAGAAAGTCCTGCACTGAACAAATTTATTAAATTAAGAAATATCTGCCTCTTTTCCCTGTTGTGGGTATTAGTAACATTCTGATATAAATTTTGACAATTAGGCCTTAAGTCTCCTACTGTAAATTTACATGGAAAATACTGAGAAATTTCAGTAAGATAATCATTAATTTTGGTGCTAGTATCATTATGAATGACTTTCCATTGCGCACATGCGGAATCATTGTCAACCTGAATATGCGCATCGATGAATATATTCACAGTTGTAAAAATATTCTTACTGCTAAGAATGGTTAACTCTTGTCTCTCATAATTTAAGCCTAATGATTTAAAAAATATGTCTCGCGACTGTTCATTGTTGGGTAGGGATCCAATAAAATTAATCAGGGATAGGAGTAGGATTAAAATCCAAAGTAGGAAAGTAATTCTGCTAGTAGCCATGCTTCTGTAATAGAAAAAATTTCCTGCATCAGTACAGCTTGACGTTGGGATATATACCTTAGTAAAGCTAAAATTATGCTGATGTAATAACTAAGTATGGGATCAGATAAGTAACTTGATCGGTGTTAGGGAAGGGGTGGGAAATAACACATCAGCAATATCATTCGAAAGATGGGAAAGATACCGTAACTCTAAAGCCAATAGCTTCAGTTAACTACAAACCATGGGGCATATCAACAGTGATCCTAATGATCTTTGGCTTAGTGAACTAGAAAGAGTACCGGATTTAACTGACAATATAGCAAACTACATTCCCCTAGTGGTAGAAAGTCCTACGTGGGTGTTACGAGTACGATATATAGTAACGTACGCCATCAGGAATAGGGTGTGCAGGGAGGTCGACACCCTGTCCCAACTACAAGAACTAGTACGAGAGTACTGGGGGCAGGTACAAACCCTAAAACAATTTGTAGCGGCCTGCCCCAAAAACTTGGGTAGAAGGTTAGGCGCCCTCCAGGTGGAACTGGAATCCGTAGAGGACGATATCCTGTGGCTGGGAAACTTATTTCTCAGCCGCAGGGAGTGGAGTCTGTTCCTGGAGTAGGGTAAGTGATCAAAGTTTTCCTAACCCTAAATAATAAAATAATAATTTCTCAAATTATAACATTTGTGGTAAACCACACTGTTTAAATTTGGAAAGGCTAACGGTGCCGTGGCGACTTTTGCTGCACATGCCTGTGCTAATCACCGAGGCTTAGCCCGGGCCTGTTGCTGACAAATTTTGATTACTCTATGTGCATAAAGTGCTAAAATTGCCCTTTTGCAAAATTTTCCTGATTTTTATCAAAATGTCGTTTATCTTTATCCTGATTCTAATGAAAAATGCGTCAATTTCCCAAAAAATGTACTTACTATAAATGTCTATAAAAAACGGGAAAATTTTGCGAGAAAAACAAAAAAAATCGTTTTGTCGTTCCTGAGTTAAATTATTGGTCGTGATTAATCTGAAGTGCATAAATGCGACGTTTTATGGCAAAATTTATCTATGTAACAAAAAATATCCCTAACACTGTTGACATGAAATTCTATGGTGAAAATCAAATTCTAATGGCTATATGCGTAACTAAACTGGTACCCTGCAAATTTTAATGAACGAACGCCACTGGTTCGTTGGAATTTCCATGTTAAGTCTTTCAGAGCTTCTAACGTGCTCAAAATACTCGGGAGAACTTCAGTTCGGAGAAAGGAATTTGCTGACATCAGATATTCTAAGTAGTGCAAAGTTGCATTTAGAGGTTGCTGGACGTAACTGAAAATTTCTCAACCGCTACATCGAAGGCTCTTGCAGGCTCTTTGCCGTGATCGGCGACTTCGGGTTCGTTCGGGTTCCGTCGGGATAGCGGACGAAAAAATCGTTGCTTCGGGCACCGAGCAAAGGTGACATTCCTAGTGGCGGAGGAGGAAAAATAAAGGGTGATGATTCGCTGACGCGCTGAGTGACGCGTGAATGTTTACAAAACTTTAAATTACTACGAACAAGTTTTAGTAAGAGCTGCGAGAATCTAAGTGAAGTCAAGGACTTTTGAAATTACGTCATAGGCGGGATGGAGAGAGAGAAATCTTCGTGGCGCTTGCGACAGCGTGATTATTAAACTCGACCACTTCCGTGATGATACAATAACAATACTTGGGAAGGTGCTAGCAAAATAAATGACCAATAAACCTTGCATAAAGTACAATCAAACCTAAAAAATGGATTATAACTTAAAATTTGAAACGTAATGAATATAATAGAAATTCTAGGTGAACGTATAATCGTAAAAAATATGATCAGTGAAAGATATAACAAGTTCGGAAACCTGGGACTTTGGCTTACTTTCTGCTTTTAGAGTGACATTTGGAATTTTCTCGACTTTTGCTGTTGACTGATTCATAAATAGATCTTTAACTTTTACAAATGGCTGGACACAGGGTGAAATAGTCAATTCACTTTCAATTTTGCCACTGTTTTGAACAAAACTTGGACCCTTGCTTACGGCAAACTCCTTAACTCTATCTTTAACAGATACAATATTCTTCGGCAAATCTAAAATATCGTCTTTGGTGACTAATATATTTCGGGATGAATCTTGAACTTCTTTTTGTACCCTGGGCTGAATAGTAACGGATTGGAGCAATGGCGGTGGTATCGGTGGGTGTATTGTTTTCAATGGTACCACTTCAACCATTGGTGCAACATCATCGTAAATCCGGTCAATAGACTGTGAATCATTATTAAGTTTGCTTAACGGTAATTCGTTGGTACACTCATGGTCATAAGTAATAGATTTTTTGCGTTGACATTGACAGTAACAAATTATGAAAATTATAAAAATACTAATAAAAAATGTTGTTAATAATAAAATTGTAATTATAATATAAGGATAGTCAAAGGACTTATTCAACAGATAAATAAAATTAGAAGCTTTTACGTATGGAAGAAATCTGTTTAAAATAACTAAAATCGCAATGATTTTCATGTTGCTTAGGCAATCAAAACAAACAGTTCTTCAAAACTAACACGTATTTTAAGCCTGCCTAGTTTAAATTAATAGGTGTTTTAACTCAACTTTAATTATTTCTGACTCTAGGCTCAATTTATCTACGTTATTGATTTATTTGATATAATTTATTTATCCTCTAAATTTTTTGCACTGTTTAACTTAATTATTTTAAATTTTGCTGCAAACTTATCTTATTTAATTTCAGGTGTTATCTTTATTTTTAAATACTTAAAATCAATCGAACCGTACTGAGGTACAAGGTAATGGAAAAATTGAGACTGATTTACTCCTGACTACCTGAAATAAAATAATAATTATTATTTATGCGATCTATAAATGCATTAAAATACTAACGTCACTAAAACTTGAAGAATCTTTAATTCTCTCAACTCATTCTAAAATATGCTTAGCATATTATTGTGGCAAAGTTAGAAACTAAAACCGTTGTGGTTTAATCATTGGATTTTCAGGATTATCGGTAGCTATCCAATATCCGAAGGAAAATACTTGTTATTGGGGCGCAATAAAATCTTGACGTCGACGTCTACATATTCATATAATATAAATATTCTCATAACTGGCGCTTAAAATAAACTTTGCTGATATAACTATATACCTTCTTCTGAAGAGTAACTATAAAATTCTAGTGATGTACTCGCTGAGATAGTTTTATTACATACTGCAAAAAAACTTTTGCGCCTAAAGCACATTATTAAAAAATAAGTCTGCTTTTAACCTTTAATATTATTAGTGCCATTTTATTATAAATTATTATTATGTCATGCAAGTGAAATTAAAAATGTTAGACCTGTTACTTATATGAATTTTCATTTTTAGTGACCATTAGCCATGCGTGAGTCCGCGTTGTCCTCCTGATGATCTTCATCTTCCTCTTGACCTGCCAAGTTCTCTTCGCCTTCACCATCATCTGGCTCATAATATTTTTTGAGTCTCTGGACGGCAATAGAGTCCACTAATGTCTTTCCGCGCTTGTTTTGGAATTCCACCAGGTATGTGTTAGGATTCTCTTCTCGGATAACTGTAGCTGGGCCTTTATAAATACCTGAAAAGCACCGTGCTGTTCCAATTTTCTGGATGCTGTCAAAAATGAATACTTTATCACCTGGTTGAAACTTGATCTGTTTCCTCTTCCGATCATAATATTTCTTTACTTCAACATGTCGCTTCGCCAAGTTATCCGTAGCATTGGTTCTTGCTTTTTCCAATACTCGGAACCGTACATCATTCTCCACATTTTCACAGCTTGGTGTGTGTAATGCAAGCTCCCAGGGCAAAGTAGGTTGGAATCCATGTACTAAAAAGAATGGGCTATACCTCAAATTCTGATTCCTTGTAGTGTTATAACTGAATACACTTGGTTGTAAATATTGGACCCAATCAGTGTGTTTTGAATGAACATAGCACTTCATTATACTCTGTAATACGCCGTGGTTACGTTCGGAAAGCCCTATCGAATTGTGTAAACCTACTGGCGAAAACTTGATGGTTATTCCCAATTTATTGCCAAGTTCCTGAAAAAGCTTAGATTTAAATGCTGATCCACGATCGGTGTAAATTTCATGTGGGGTCCCAAAGCGTAACACTATTTCCTCATACACAAATTCAGCTCCTGTACTGGCCGTACAATCCGCAACCGGTTTGGCTATTAAATACCGCGTCCCAAAATCTGTTGCGGCAATTATATATCAGTGACGAAGATTGGATGAAGGAGGATATGGACCTGAAAAGTCTAGGCAAATCCTCTGGAATGGCTTCTGTGCGGGAAAAGTAGACAGTTCTCCTGATGGTAGACCTGGACGGCGTTTATTCTGCTAGCATGTAATACATTCCCTAATTTTCCTTTGTATAGATAATTTCATATTTGGAAAATTAATCCGTGATAATGCAACATTGTAACATTTGGTAAATCCAAGATGAGAACCTCCGATGGGTGAAGCGTGGAGTGTCTCAATCACAGAATCACGTAACGTCATTGGAATGCATAACAATTTCCTGGTAGTGGCTCCTAATTTCTCTTGTCTATATAATACACCATCTTCCAACACATGATGAAAAACCTGTCTTTGGATGGATAAAGGTAGTGTTCCATCGTCCCTGTCTGGGTCCTCCAAAACGTTAATAATTGGACCAAAAAATGAATCCTGTCTCTGATGTTCCGTGACATCTGTGGTTGCATCAAATAACGTAAGTGTCCTGGGTTCGGGAATGTCCTCTTCAGTGTTGCCATCCTCTGCTGATGGGATCGGCGATGTTCTCCGTAGTTTTGACATGGATAGGAGTGAATGAAAAATCCTCCAAAAGGTTACTACATCGAAGAAGATTTGAGCTTAAATTACGAGATGTCCTAATATACGTAATTGCTTTATTGTCCGTGTGTAAATCAAAATGGCGCCCCACAAGAAAGAATCTAAATGATTTGAGAGCATATAAAATTGCTGCTAATTCTTGGTCAATGACGCTCAAATTTTTTCAGTGTCCGTCAACGTTCTACTGCAGTATGCACATGGCAAGTACTCTCCTTCTGCATTGGGCTGCATCAATACGCCACTTACCGCATGAGATGAAGCATCGGTGAAAACCTTGGTGTTCTTCGCTGGATCGTAAGGTAACAAAACAGGTGCAGTAATTAGTGCTTCCTTTAATTTCTCAAATGCTGATTGTTGTTCAGGACCCCATGTAAATTTCTTGGCCTTACGTAATTAAACCTTGTAATGGTGATGCAATGTCAGAAAATTTTTTGACGTACTTCCTCACGTAGCTGCAAAGACCTAAAAACATTTTAACCTCTTTTGTGGTGGTAGGAATCTTATAATTCTTGATAGATGACAGGATTCTATCGCTGATACTATACCCATATCTGCCCACATATTGGCCTAAGGCAATTGTCTCGTAGTATCCAAATGAACATTTAGGTACAGCTAAATTCAATCCGGCAGATCGTAAACATTGGAACATTTTCTCTAAATTCACCAGCATATCCTTAAATGTATTAGCAAATACAAACATGTCATCAATATAAAAGGCAAAATTATTATCATTCATACCCGCTGTAGCGAGATGAACACATCGGGTCATCGCCGCGCGGATGTCACATGTCCCATAGGTGTAAAATTCATGGCAAATTGTTCCCTGGCTGGTATAGTAAAGGCAGTGTATTTTTTCGATTCTTCCGCTAATGGTATCTGAAAAAATCCTTGTTTCAGGTCGGTACTACAGTAGTAGCTCTTACCGGCCATATTATGCAATATCTCTGAAATGTTTCCTATCGAAACTACATCGAAAACAGACCTAGCATTAAGTAATCGAAAATCCTACACCATACGATAAGCTCCTGATTCCTTCTTAACAAGAAAAACTGGTGAATTGTAGGGTGATGTTGTAGGACTGATGACCCCTGCTTCTAGCAAGTTGTCAATTTGCTGATTAATTTCCTTACGCAGGTGTACAGGTATAGGGTAGGCTGGGACGTGAAATTCAGAATCGTCCTTTAACTTTATACGATGCGTGTAATTAGTGGCGCAACCAATGTCCTGCTCGGACCATGAAAACACGTCTCCATACCTCTCCAATAATTGTCTAAGTTGCAATTTCTGATCGGGTTCTAATGCTGGATTAATGTCAAATTTTGTAATGTCGTGCACTGGTTTTGTCACGGTGCCAGTCTACTTGGTCACCATAACGTTAGGTCCTTCGTCATCTGCAATATGACGCGAAGCTGGTACTGGATTTTGCCATGCCTCTGCGGTACCTAAGTGTGCCCCTTTCCTAATTTTAACTTTGTAAGAATTTGGGTTAGTAATCCAAATTAAAAATGACTCCGGATTTACAATGGCTCGAGGCACCATTAAGCCTGTGTCCATTTGAAACTGTAAATCTGGTTCTAAATAAGTTAAATTCTGATTATTAGAATTTGTCAGTTTGACAGGAATACACAAATGAGATCTAGGTTTAATTCTAATTTGTCTGGCAGTTACAAATTCTGGCACATATAAATCCCTGATCAGACTAGCAACTTTTATGGATACGTCAAAGGTTTTTCTGTGTTCCGTCCTTAACTGGTTCCGCGGAGGAGTACCAAATCTCCTCAATGTGAGTCGATTTTGATCAAAATCCAAATTTGCTTTATGAGCTCTTAAAAAATCATTTCCCAAGATTGTCCCATGTTCAAAATTTGGAATCATCCGAAAAGGATGGGTAAAATTGCGGCCGTTTATTGCAAATGTTAACAGGACAATCTCTTTAATTTCAATTTGTTCTTTTGCTACTCCCCTTATGGCCGTATGAATTTCAAAACGTTTGGCGGTTGAAGCAATACCTCGATCACTGGTAACTGATACTTGGCTTCCGGAATCCACAAGAAACCTCTGACGTTGTCCCCCTAACACTACGTTAATGTAAATTAATTCCTCATAGATGAAAGTAGAGACTGAGATTTGTTTTCCAATAAAATCTGCGCATACGTCTCTTCTATGGGCAGTCACTGCTCGTTTAAAGCCTCCTTGTTCTGAAAACAAGTGACTGCCGAGTGATTAGGCTAATTACAAATAGAGCACCGTGGTCTCCCCATTGCTTTTCCCTGTCTTCCTGTCCTCGCCCTGCTGAAGAGGAGGAAGCCCGCGAGTTCTGTCCGCGGAAGTTTCCACGTCCTCGCCATTGTTGGGTATTGACATATCGCCTATTGCGATCTGAATTGTTATTATTATTAGGGCGTCCATTCCTATACCCCCTTTTGTACTGTAGTCGTCTATTATTGTTACCCCTGTAGGAACCTCTATAATTATTTCCTGTCTAATAATGCTCTCTATAACATGGGTCTCTAAATTGTTTCTGACTAGATGAGTTGGAGCCAGGGTGCTGTTTCTGATCCTCAATGCTATCCATTCTAAAAGTAAGACTCGCTAATCTTGCTTCCAAACCAGTTTCCTGAGCTTGGACTTGAGCTTTGTTACTTGGAGGATTATTAGCTAATTTCAATTGCTCGACCTCCTTTTGCAAGGCATTGAATCTTGCTTCGATCTCAGAGTAGGTCGCGATTGTGCAGACTCAGCAGTAGCCAGATTGTTATTCTGTAATAAAATCTCCTGCTGTTGCGAAAGTGTTGGTGCACTGTGCAGAGGAAGGAATAAACTGTCCCTTTGATCTTCGCACCTCAGCTCTTTCAGCTTGCGCTGCCTCATCAACAACTGAAGCTTTTCAAAGGATTTTAAATCTTTAAGCAACCCATGCACTGATTCATACTCTTTATGATGGATATACTTCATGTATTCCACCTGCAGTCCTAATATAACTTGTTTAATCGGCTGCTGAACGCTCATTTTGGGGTTTGCCTTAAGTAAAAGTAGCTGCTTGTCCCTTACATAATTTGTAACTGGCTCAGTTTCCTTATTCAACCTGTATCGAATTTGGTCCTCCATCTGGAGTTGATCCAAGGACCCTGTAAATTCATCTTTAAATTTTTGCCGTATATCCTCGTAGGACCTGTCTTGATTCTCTGGAGCATCTTTCCAAGTCTGATATCATCGTAAAGCTGGTCCGGCCAGAAGGGCTGGGAATAATTCCTGCTTTCTGGCGCTGTTCCAACCATTTAAGATGGCAAGGCTATCTACTTTGTCTAAAAATTTTGAAACGTCTTCCCCGGCTATCCCTTGAAATGGGATACCCTCTAAAATAGATGGGGGAACAAACTGAGACTGAGCCATAGTTGCAAATTGTGTTGGGCCTAAATCTCTAATATCCTGACCTTGGTGCTCTAATTGCTTTTCTTTTTCCAGTTGTTCTAATAACTGTCGCTGAAGGCGTCTAGTTAATATTGGGCTACGTTTAAATTTGGGGGTGAAACTTGCCGTTGGACCGCTGACATCTAAATTAGAACTTGTAGTTCCTCGTGCTATATCTAATAACTGGTCTAATGTTTCATCGAGTTCATCAGCAAGGTGAAAGCTCGACATCTATCATGGCATATATAAATTCTTCTCTCCCCATTAATGTTAAAAACCTTTAAGCCCTATGTATTTTCATAATCAATTGTGGCAAGGACATTCCAAAAAAAACTAAACAAGTGAGCAAAATTTTGTGGTGGGTTTGAATTTAAAACTGATTGTTGAAACCTCTTCTAGATAGCATTCTATTTTCTCATCGCATTTCCAAGGAAATTGATGGGGAGCCCAAATCTCCACAACGTACCGAAATTTGGGGTAGGGTTGAATTCTAAATAGGTTAACAATTTCTTTTCATTTCTGAAAAAAATGAAAGAGCCCGCTAATTTCCACGACGTAACGAACCTTAAAGTTCGTGGGATCTTTTGAGTACCTAAACTGTTAACCAATTAACCAGTGGGTGATGTAAATTACTCATCATTCATCCTCTGATGAGACCACTCGTCATTGGCATGATGAGTTAACGCTTGGCAATTCGAAAGGTACAAAATCACACTAAGAAACTAAACTACAGAAAAGACAATGGTCACTCGTTGGGTTTTGTGAACCGTTGAACCTGCATTATGGCTGGGTGTTAGGATATGTCTATCTGAAGTCTTTAGCTGAATAAAATATGCGAAGTCCTCTGTTAGCTTCTCCACTATGCCGACCAAAGCGTTGTCCCACTTCTGACCTACTGCCTTGCTAACCACCTCTTCTGTCAACTCCAATCCCAAAAGTCAGTCCCCCCTCAGCTTGTCTCACCTCTATATAACTAGGGCATCGAGCTCTTCCTCTATGCCGAATCGTGTTATTAATTGCCGCTATGCAAACTGCTGACTCCATGAACAGAAGGAACTACCTGTTTTCCTGAATGCTCAGGAGGTTTGCATAGCGCAACACTGTGCATTATAAACATGCCTCAGAGGTTTGAGACAAATGAGAAAAACAAGTGAATGCCCTGGTCACCGTGAAGCGTTCAGAGAGACTTATTAAAATAAACATATAATCTTAGGGATTGATACGATTTCATTCCATTTCCTTTGGCTTAACATTGCCTCTTCTTTTCTTGTTGTTTTTTAGTTAAAATCGAATTAAGTTTTAAATTTTTAAGATCGTGATATGCTATTTGGTATACAACTCCTTTTGGTTTCATGTTGTTTTATTATTATTAATATTATCTTTCAGGGTATTTATATTACAAACAACACCCTAATTTTTGTTTTGTATTCATAGCAATGCTTGCACCCAACGCTGTTATTTTTTCACCCAATGATGCATCTCTGCTTGTTAATCTTCCAAAAGCTGGCTCTTTCAGTTTTTGATCAGTCCCATGACGATCATTCAGATCTTTGTGAGTGTTGTATGCAATACAATGCTCTTTACAAGCAGCATCCAGAGGATTGATACCCCTGTCCCCTCGTTCTATTCGTTTCTAAAGTTTTGTACCACGACCAGGTAAGTGTAACTCGAACGGAAGTTTATCAATAATATAATTTACTAAACCTCGACCTCTGATATATTCCAGAATTTAGGAGGTAAAGTATTGATAATTTTAATTAAGTATCCTATACCTTTAGGATCGTTTACAATACAATTAGCTAATTTGTCACTAATCATGTTTACAATACCCATTTTCTCATTATGGAAATTATTGTTCCCAGCATTTTCTTCCCCTGCTATAACCAGAAACCTATCTATACGTTTTCTCACATCGTTTATCCATACAAATTCCTTAGGTAGAGTATTGTATTGTTTTATATTACTACCGGTTTTTAGTTGGTTCCAGATAGGTTTAATCAGATTTTTGTATTTATCCCCGCTGCTCGATTTCACGCGCTTTTGACTGGCATCGTTATTTTGGTACAAAGCATCAGAGAGTGTCAAAATTTCAGAGTAACTATGATAATGATCTTCTGTAAATATTTTCTGTTGTTTTTTGGTAATAAGCTCCCATAGTCCTACGGTACCCGGATATCTGGACCAGCTGTTTCTCCCACTCAAATGAATTTTTATGTTATCCCCTTCGAATGTAACTTTAGACTTGCCAAATTTCGACACGACGCCTTCATTTCCTTCCTTAGTTTGATACAATCGAAATACTTCAACTTTTTCGTATTTTGCAGTACTCAAATAATCCCTTGCCAGGGGACCGAACTCGACTTTCTCTGATTCTTCTATAGCTGCTTTAGCAGGTGGTTCCTTAAGTACCAAAGGAGTGTGGATACTAGATAATGGCGCATGTGGAAAATCTGCATACTTTTTAGCAGTAAGAGGTACCAATTCATTGATGAGGTTTTTATTTTGTTCTGTAACACTCTTAATCTCTTTACCGAGACCCCTGATTGCAATGATAATAGGTTGGTCTTGACGCTTGCGTTGTTCGTAAAAACCTCGATTCTCTGATTTCCAACCTTTGAAACGTATGGACAAGTACTCTCGTAATTTCGAATTATCTTCTATTTTATGTTTCGTAATATTTATTTTTTAGATTAATGGATATATTATATCGCTTCAACGTTTAAAAAGTCGTTGATTTTATTTCTAAACTTACCATTGTTAGGTTTACGAGTCATGTCGATAGTAACAAATCCAAAATAATCGCTGTTCCAACAAGATGAACAGAATTTTGAAAATTGGTTGTAATGTAAGTCTCCTCCCACGTAATCATCGTATACATGTTTCAAATTAGTATGATCTTGACGAAGCAAACAGATTAAGTTTGTATTATCTCGTAGTAATTGTTTGGGAATTTTGGAATAAGTTTGAGCTAAATAAAAGCAGTCTATCTCTTTGTGACGACCCTGTGTAAAAAAAAATTCTAATTTCATTCTGGTTTTCCATAATAACGTCATCGAATACCACAACAGAATTTTTCAAACATTGGAGAGGTTATATTGTTGATGCAAATGTAGCTATGCCCAGCTCATACAGCATCATGAGTTGTTGGTATTTCGGTTGTTCTAAACTTTTGAAAACACATACAAGTATCTATTTTTCCAATCTAGCCAATTGGTAGCAAGCAAGAAATTATCAACCATCAAAGTGGTTTTTCCACAACCTGATGGACCTGCAATGAGGCATCTTATGTTATAAGGTAACAACTCTACATTTTTTTTTATTAGTTTCCACTACATGTGGTAAACGCTGTACCACATTCCATGTTGGTGTCAAAGAATCACCTGGTTTGTTTCTATCCAACTTTTGTCTGGCAAACCTAGCCATTTCACGTACAATTTATTATTTTTCTTCTTCAATATTTTCTCGATTAGATATGTATCTCGATATTTTGTTTTACTAAGTTCCTCTTCATAAAATCTTCCTTTCAATATTTTGTTATGATTATCTTTTATTATATATGTATTTCTATTCCCTGGTAAAACTTGAACCACTGAGAATAACTCCGTACTCCAATTTTTAGTAAAACCCTTCTCGAATAACTGTTTATATTCACTGACCCTTACCTGATCCCCTATTTTAAACTTTGGCTTCTTGGTAGTGTATGTATATTTTTACAATAAACAATAGAAATCAATCGTTGTTCATCAGATTTGGTTACCTCGGCAGGTTTCATGTGAATAGTACTGTGTACTGAATTTTTGTAATTATGAATTAGCTCGAATAAAATTTGCACCCACTTATAATTGCCTTGTAGAGTAAATTGTCTCCACATGCGATTTTTTAATGTTCTGTTGAATCGTTCTACTATACTAGCTTTCAGATCACTGTATGTAGAATAATGTTTAATATTATGTTGTTGCATTAACTTGGCAAATGTTGAATTGTAAAATTGTTTCCCTCTATCTGTCTGTAAATATTTTCGTATCCTTCCCTCACTAAATATCGACTTATAAGCCTCGGTAACAGAAGTACCAGTCTTGGATTTTAGGGAAACAGCCCATGCATATTTGCTACAGGTATCAATAACTGTAAGCATATATTTGTAACCATGATTGATCTTATCCAAATTTTTTAAAGTCCCCCTTGGGGGAGTGGCATCTCAATCAGGTCAGCCTGAAACAAATCATTCACACCTTTCCTTACCACGCTCAGTCGTTTGCAGTTTCGACGAGCTGGTCTGTGTAATTCATTAACTATATCTTGTCTTGACATCGGATTCTTTAAGAAAATATGGCATAAAATGGATTATAATCGGGGTATAATTGTTTCACTTCAAATAATAATTTGTCATTAGCTTGCACAGGGAAAACAGATGATTCTTGATCTTCATATACTTTATATTTCTTTCCAGATTCGTCCCAATATGCAACAGGTATCTGTAGTGCTCTATAGATGCCACCTTTTCTCTGTATGGTGAAATTTGGTACTTCTACAGGTTTTCCTTTCTTCACATCACAAAATTTTAAACATTTAATTTCACCATCAAGGAAAAATTTATGAGACTGACTGTTAGAGTACATTTTTTAAACATTTCCTGCATTAACATAAGTCCAGTGCCCTGGTACATTTGGTACACTCTCAAGCCTAACTATCTCAACAGTGAAAAATTGACGTAATTCGAGATGGTCTAGTCTGCTTAATACTGTTTCTTGATATTCGTTTATAGTACGTACCACTTCATCGTAGCTGGGTTTGATTTTTACATCGACATACAATTGTTTAAATTGTTCTTTGAGATCCTGAAGTTCTGATATGATACCTGATAAAGCAGATTCCTGACTTGTTTCGAGGGTAGCAATTTGTTCTCAAATGTTGGTAGTAATCTCCAGTAAACTTTCTACAAGTTTCAATTTAGTGCTCTGGTTTGTAAGATCTAATACCTGCCTTCTGATTTCTACAAACAATGCATGTAATTCATTCACAATCTGATTGGTATGCAAACTAGCAATAGTATCATGAATTATAGCAATCTCCGCTTGAATATTGTCCTCCGACTTCAATATTCTATTTACTACTCTTCTTACAGATCTCATCTCCTGGGAAGTGGGTAAAATGGATACTGTGTTTTGAAGTGAGGTTAAAGCTTGCTTAACTACATCTAATTCTGTAGCAGATACTACACTGTTTAAGGCATTTTTAAGTTGCTGTATGTCATCTTGTGTAGGTGTAGACTGTTGCAGTATTTGCAATTTGTTCTGTATGTCGTCTATGAGATGGTGAAAATGAGATAGTTCAGATTCAATGTTGAGATTCTCTAATTTTGTGATCTGTTGTTGAATTACATTAAAAGATTCGGTTATGCTTGGCAACTTAAATTCCAGAGTTTCCTGTACATTCGTCAATTCGTTTCTCATGGTTGTCAAAGTATCTTCAATATATGGGCTATGGTACCCTGTATCGTTCCAAAATCTTCGTAAGTTTATAATTGAAATTTGATGCTTGCAACACTCCGAGCGATAGCATTTAATTCGGAAGATGAAGGTAAATTATTGATAAAATCTTCTAATATTTGTAGTTTGGATTGAACTTCTGTTATGGCTGCATGTAATTGGTCTGCTTGCAGTTCGGATTTAATATATTCCAGTGAGGGAATTTCAAAAGATAAAAATTGCTCCCGTAATTCAAGAATACTTGCATTAAGCAGTTCATATTGCTCTTGAGTCTTGATAGTTTCAATTATGGAAAGTAGTTTGGTACGAATAGTATTCGCTTGGTTATTTAGTTCTTGCTTTAGATGTTCCGAGGTAGTTGTGTGAAGTTGACGGAATTTCTCAAGATCATTCTTTAATTTAGCTAAATCCTCTTTTAAATTTTCAACATTATCGAGAGACGGTAAATTAGTATATTTTTGAAGTAAAGACTTGAGTTCCCCATCAATTTTTTCTATGGGAATAATTAATTCAGACTGTAGATTAGTAATTTCAGCATCTAAGCTTACATTCAAAGAATTTTGTAATATTAATAAATCTGATTTTAGTTCCTTTAGACGTGCATCTAAACTAGAAATCTCGCAGGAATTATCTGGAATCTCCTGTCGTCTTCTGTGTTCAAATATGTCAATTTTGTTTTGTTTTATTTTTTTATGTTTTATATTTTTATTTATTATCTTATTTTTGTTTCGGTATTTATATATTCATAACAAGATAGATTATTCTAATTTCGATAAAAAGGGTAATTAGTTTATCATAATCGCCAATTATTTCAGTATAGATGAAATCACCTGCTTCCACATCATATATTGTATTGGCAATCATATTATTGTGTTTAATCCTGTATAAATTTCGACCTATGTGTACAACTGCTCAATTGGGTGGAGAGATACTTCTTTGAATCTTTCCTGTCACAGGGATTTCATATGATGGATGGTTGTTGTTAAAGACATATAGTTGCTTTCCAGTATTCTCATCAACTTCGTATCATATACTATTAAATTGAATAATAACCAACCCTCTCAATTTACGATGAAGAACGGAAATCACTTGCATACTGCTGTCTGAACTAATCTCTATTTGGGGAAGGCCTCCCCGATGGCGCAGTGGTAGCATCCTAGCCTTGTAATCAAGGGGTCCCGGGTTCGATACCCGGTAGAGGCACATAGTGGTTCGGGTCCAACTTTAAACTGTAGGTCCAGTCCCGATTAGCCTTACAGTGCATAAAGTGGACTTAAAACACCAAATCAATCCAAAAATCTATTTGGGGAATATGTTGCTTCTTATAGCCAAATACATTCATTGGCATTTTTTTTCTTTTGGGATATTTTTATGATTTTAATATATTATATTTTTACAAATTCTTTAAATATAAAATAGTTTTTATGATAAGCTATGTCGACTTTGATCTCAGTTTAAAGAGTACGTTGAGACGGAGCGAATAAAAAAAACGCACCATTCTACGTTGTATAGTTTTTGAAATATGAGTGTTTTAATAATTTGCAAGTGAAGACTAGGTCACGAAAAATATAAGACAAAATCTATTACTTATTGTCTTTCTTTATTACACGCAAAGAAACAGATAACTATCGTTATTACAAGTTGAATCTGTTTAGCTTGTCATGTCACGAACTGTCATCGATCCCCTCTTCGCACGCCACATATGTCAGCGTTACACGCTAATATTGATTTCTCTTAGCACAACATAACCTCGTCATTCAGCTTTTATGTCTCTGATTTTTAGGAGGAGAAAAATAAAGAGGTAAAGGGAGGGGTTAATATTCCCCACAAGACAATATTTATTAACATAACAGTAGATGTATTTGGACAGTTCACCAACCTCTTTTGGGGCTCAGGGGGCTCGCAGTGTTGCCAGCTGCTTATTCGAAAAAATCACCAAGGTTTTTTGGTGTAACCTAACCTAAAACAGCAAGGAGCTGGCAATTTTGCTTGAGAGTTCACAAACCGGAAGTGGGGCTCAGGGGGCTCGCAGTGTTGCCAACTTCTTACTCGAAAAAATCACCAAGGTTTTTTTTGGTCTAACCTAACCTAAAGCAAGGAGCTGGCAATCTTGCTTGAGAGTTCTGCAACTGAAAATGGGACTCGCAGTGTTGTTAACTCCTCACTTGAAAAAAAATCACCAAGGTTTTTGTCTTGGTCTAACCTAACCTAAAGCAAGAAGCTGGCAATCTTGCTTGAGGCTTGTTTTACAGTGCATAAAGCAAAATTGCCAACCTACTGGTATTTTTGCCATGGCCTTTTACAAAAAAGAGAGAGGAGAGAAAGAGGTGAGAGAGAGAGGAGAGAGAGAGAGGGAAGAGTTAAACAACCGACAGCTGCCAACATCCAACCTAACCTAACCTAACCTAACCTAACCTAACCTACTCTAACCTAACCTAACCTAACCTAACCTAACCCACTCTAACCTAACCTAACCTAACCTAACCTAACCAGGTCTAACCTAGCCTAAAGCAAGGAGCTGGCAAGTTTACTTAAGACTTGCCTTACAGTGCATAAAGCAAGGTTGCCAACCTACTGGTACTTTTGCCATAGCTTTTTACAAAAAAGAGAGAGAGGAGAGAGAGAGGGAAGAGTTAAACAACCGACAGCCTACCTACAGCTTTTTTTGTCTAACCTAGCCTAAAGCAAGAAGCTGGCAATTTTGCTTGAGGTTTGCTTTACAGTGCATAAAGCAATTTTTGCCAACCTACATATACTAAACAAAGAGACTCGGCACTGCCGTAAAAGAGAGAAAGATGGATGGATGGGAACACTGCACGGGTTCAACGTCATCAAATAAAAATCGCCTTAATGGTTTTCTTGTAAGGCATGATCTCTATTTTCTCGCAGTGCTGCCAACTCCTACCTACACTTTTTTTTAGTTGGCAAGGGCTAGAGAGAGAGAAAAACTTATAGCTGGGAACGGTAATGAGCGAATGCGCCACATCGTAATTTTCCAACTCCCGGGGGCCAACGTTTGTATATCGCGACCTTTGTAAACCTTTCTCTCTCTCGGGGGAACGACGTGCCGCGCACACACACACTCACACGCACACGCACGCACGCACGCGCGCATATGTATTGTAACACAAACAAACAAACAAAATAATAATTGTTGTTTTTAGGATGCCTGGCCCCTATAACCTCGCCAGGGTGCGTGGTGCCCAACCCAAAAAAGTTCTAATGGCTGCGGTTATAGATTACCGCACCTCTGTAGAGTTTCACGTGTTTTTTTTTCCCCAAACTTCCATGAAACCCTACAGAGGACCTCCGTAATGCATGCAACGTGTACTAACGACTCTAGTGTTATTTGATGTTGTGATATTTTTGGATATAGAGTTTTATTGTGAGATATAGATAAAAATAATTATGTTTATTATTAATATTTTCTTGATGAAGATGGAGAATGTATGTGTATGTGTTACAAATAAAGTTGCATGTTTTTTTCTAGTGTGTGTGTGTATGTGTTTCAGATGTTTCGACAGCATCTGAAACGACAAAAAAAAGAAATTTTATTGTTAATTTTCACGTGTAAAAACAACAACAAATTTTTTTTGTGCAAATTTTCTGATTGTCTCTTGTGCTATAGTGCAAAAAGATATTGTAACTGATAACTAATGAAATTGACATTTGTAACTGATCTGAACTAGTGAAATTCGTATTGTGCCATTGTAACTGATCGTGCTAGTACAAAAAATTTCTTCTTGTGCAAGAAAAGATGTTAAAAACCTGTTAAAACTGCTCTGTGACTCTCTCGTTCTTCACGTCGTAGGCGAAGGACTTCTCTGCAATCAGGATGACACTGCATAGGGTATCCTCGGGCAAGGCATCGTGGAACTCGCAGACGACCTTGATGTTGGTTCGATCGTTGACCACAACCTTTTTTCTTTTAGATGTGTTGATGACGAACATCGGCCTGTGGATTTTGAATTCGCTGGGGGTGTAGTACATGTCCACACTTCCCTCGGTCACGCGTTTGTAAGCTGTGTAAGCTTCGTAAAGTTTGAGGTAATCGTTTTTGGCCACGTCGAGGTTGTAATTCTCGCGCGGGAACACTTCGTTGCGTCCATTCTTCAGATAAACGTTCTTGATCTTGCAGTTGTCGAACTTGCTGGAATCTTTTTCCTGATTCTTGTCCCTCCCGGTCTGAAAGAGCACTACGACGAAATCTGGCATGTCGAACTGTATGTTGTTGAACTGCGTCGTCACGTCGAATTCCATGTGACTTCCCGACGCCATCTTTTGCACGCACTGGTAACCGTGAAAGTGAATCGGCACCTGCGGACTTTTCAAGATCTCCGCTTTGTACTTGAGGGCGTAGTTTGTTTCGTATTCCACAACCGGCATTCTCAATTCCATGCTCCGGATGACGCACTTGGCTGCTTCGGGTAAAGTGTTGGCTATCGGCGTGGTGCCGTCCGGACCCAAAGTAGCGTATCGCATTAGTGCGTCGTTGTCGTTGGCTGCTCTTCGAAACGTAACGCGCAGTCCTCCCTTCCACATGATCTCCTTGTAGTCCGAGAAGAAACCCGGCAGCAGACGCATGGGAAAGAGCACCGTGTGACTTCTCGTCGATATTTTGGTCCCGGCTTCGAATCCTCCCGCTTGATAGTACGCTGCGTCCGTTTTGGATAATTTCAACGTTCCCACTGCCGTCGACGTAATGCCTGGATAATCTATTCTGTCGATGACGGTGTTGTGTTTCCTCACCTCCACCTGCGAGAACAGGTGAGGCACGAAGTTGTCCACGAGTATCAAGTTTGCTGCTGCGGGAAACGCGTCTCCGCTTTCTTTCTTCACCACGTCGAATTGAAGGTAGAGGTCCGCTCTGTGAGGATGAATGAACCCGTCGCCTACGTCCACGTCGTATTCGATCTCCCTGTTCGCTTCGTTCAGATTGGCGAACGTGCGACGGTTGGGAGGGAAAGATTGCAATTCGTAACTTTCGATTTGCTCCATTTTACATGTATGGTTATTTATTATACGTTGATCTCCACGATGGCCGTCGTAGTGGCACCTGCGAAATCCACCACGTCTCCTTTCTCGTTCGTCACCACCAACTCTATGTCGTCTATGCGGTTGCGACATACTGGAAAATAGATCGGCGAAGAGGGCGTGTAGATGATCGGTTCCATGAACTCGGAACTTGGTTTGAAAGTGGCTATGATTCCCGTCTGCTTGTGACTTCCTAACAATCCGTCCGAAGATTTCGTGATCATACCTTCGGCCACGTTCCAGTGTACGTTCAGAGTCTCTATGGCCAAGAATTTAGGAATGTTGGTTGCTACGTGCTTGATGCCAGCTTCGAGTTTGGTGTCGTTCTCGAAACCTAAAAGTTCTCCCATGGTGCCCAGGTCCACGGTCTCCGTCGCGGATAGGATTTCCACTCTGTGCGTGACCGAATTTTGAGAAAGGTATGTGCCTTTGGGTAATTGAGCTTGCAAAGTGGAAAGACTGTATTGTCCTGGCGTGACGACGATGTGTTCGCTTCCGACGCTAATTTTGTTGTTGTGCTGCGTAACATTGGGTATGAGGTACATGCTGTAGAATGCACGCAGAGCCACGGATTTAGGATAGACGATGTCGTCGTGCAGCGTGAGTTTCAAGATCGAAGATTCACTCGTGAGATGGAACACGCCCATCCTAGTGATGCTGTTTGAGGTTCCACAATGCTTTCTGGAAATCTTCGACCGTAGGGTTATTTATTTTAGAGAGAAACGCGAGCACGGAGAGGCAGAGATGACCGCAGTTTACGTCTCCGAAATCTTGAATGCGTTCGTCGTTGTAGTATATGGAGGTTTTGACCGTTTTCAGATAATGAACTAAATTTGTAGGTGGAACACCTCCGAAAGAATCGAAAACGAATGCTTTATCATTGTCGTTTTTGTGGTAACATATCCAATGCGTGCCTGGATTTTCTTGACCGTCCAAGTTGACTACTCCGCATTCTTTTCTTTTAACGCTTGAAGGTAACGAGTCGGACATGAAAACTCCTCTGAAGTGTTTGATTTGTAACGGTCCGATCAGAGATTCAATGTCTCGGTTGGTGAGTGCTTCTGTTTCTTTTTTTTAAACTTTTTCATTACGCCCTTCCCCTTCTTCTCCATGGCCAGGTTGTGACGTTTCTGTTCTTCCAATTCCGCCTTGTTCTTCTTCGAGACGATGACGGTTTTCGCGATGGCGGCACTTCCGCCGGCCAAACTTCCAACGGCCCCCAATGCTGCCAGGATGGCCGGGATGCTGAATATGAAACCTCCGATCTTTTGCTGTTTCCGCGAACGCTGCAATCTTTTCAATTGAGGTGTGCTGAGCAGCAATTTCATTCCATGTCCTTTCGACAAGCAAGAACGTTTC
Organism: Lepisma saccharinum; assembly: GCF_977018435.1. Classification (NCBI taxonomy): domain Eukaryota; kingdom Metazoa; phylum Arthropoda; class Insecta; order Zygentoma; family Lepismatidae; genus Lepisma; species Lepisma saccharinum. The sequence goes on from NC_139236.1 coordinate 1,639,508, forward strand.
TTCTCGCGTTGTTTCTTGGTGAGTAACCCATCGAGGGCACCTAGATTTTTTAGATTCGAATATGGTATCTGGTACACGACACCCTTGGGCTTCATGTTGATGCTCTATGTGTTATTTTCACGGTATGTTATTTATATATATATTCTGAGATTTTTTCTTGTGTAGTTTTTTTACGGTATGTTATTTATATATTTTCAAGGTCTCGCAGTCGTTACACAAATTCTATTACGTGCTTTGTTTTCTTGCCAAGAAGTTCCTTTGTCCCCTTGTACACAATTCGAGTTTTGTTCTCGATTAAAATAGATAGCTTCTCGTCAGATAACATGTTAGCGTATCGATCTGGTAAAAATAGACTGTATTGTGCGTTGAGCAACAGGCGTACCTTGGGACCATACTGGGTAGAAACGATTGAACCAGAAGTTATCGTGTAAGGTTTGTCGACTTCCAATTCCTGAATTTTTACATACTCGACTGACAAATTTAGCATTTGTTTTAATGCTTGGAGATCACTTATTTTTTCAGTCGTCATATCAAAAAAAATTTCAAAGTGTTAGAGAGAAATTTAATTGTTTTTTCACGATGTGTGTTATTTATATATACCGAAGATTATTTATTTATATATCAAGTTTTTTTTGACACGTATATATATTATTATTTTTTTAACAGAGGAAGAAAGTCCGTGCTTCGGAAAACGCGATGATGTGCGTAATGATATCTTTCTCCTCCTGCTTAGACTTGTACCAATCTACTGTGTACCGTCTTCTTCCCTGCCTTGCCTCCTCCAGTTCATCCAACCTCTCGTCCAATTTTTCCCCTGCAGCCGAAAGCAGAATGTTGAGATCACCACCCCTCAGGCCGCTGATCTCCCGAAGATGGTCCTTGAGAACCATTTCACAAGGGATGCGAAATTCCGGCGTTGTTCTTGCTATGATCACAAGTTTATTAACATCTCCGTTAACTACCTTTTTGAATATTTTAGATAGTAGCTCGTGCGGCAAATTAGTTATGCGAGACATGTTGTTATTATTATTATTTTTTACTCTATGTTATTTATATACCCCAGCCCAATTTTTGTTTCGTGTTCATGGCGATGGTGGTACCCAGTGCGGCGACCCGTTCACCCAGCGATGCGTCTCTGCTCACGAACCTTTCGAAAGCTGCGGGCTCTAACTTTCTGTCTGCTTTGTGACGTGCGTCCAGATCCGTCTGCGTGGTGTTGTAAGCAATGTCGTGATCTTTGCATGCCGCGTCCAACGGATTCACACCCTTGTCTCCTCTCTCCAATCTTTTCTCGAGTTTGGTACCCGGTCCGCAGTACTGGTAGCCAGGTAGATGCATCTCGAAAGGTAACTTGTTGATGATGTCGTTCACGAGTCCCTTTCCTTCGGCCACGTTCCAGAATTTCGGAGGCAGCGTGTTGATGATTTTGATCAGGTAACCTATGCCCTTGTCGTCGTTCACGATGAAGTTGGAAAGTTTCGTGCTGATCATGTCCACGATGCCAACCTTCTCGTTGTAGAAATTACGGTTGCCTGCATTCTCTTCGCCGGCTATCACCAACAATCGGTCCACGAGCTTCCTTACGTCGTCCACCCAAACGAATTCTTTGGGTAACGTGTTGTAGCGTTTGACGCCGCTGCCTGTTTTGACCTGGTTCCAAATCGGTTTGATGAGATTCCTGTACTTCTCGCCGCTGCTCGATTTCACCCTATTCTGCGAGGCGTCGTTGTTCTGGTACAAGGCATCCGTCATGATCAGAATTTCCTTGTAACTTTGGTAATCTTCGTCGGTGTAATCTTTCGGCTGCTTTTTGGCGACGAGTTCCCACAGTCCCACCGTACCCGGATACCTGTTCCAACTATCCTTGTCGCCTAAATTGACTTTAATGTCGTTGCCTTCGAAGGTCACCTTCGATTTCCCAATCTTCCACACCACACCGCCGCCTTCGCTGGTTTCCATGCTGGGATACAATCCGAACACTTCATCCTTGTCGAATTTCCCCGTGCTCAGGTAGTCTCGTGCCAAAGGTCCCAACTCGATTTTATCCGAAGACGACGTGCTACCAATGGCTCGACGTCGTGCAGGTGCATCCTTCAGTTCGAACGGCGTCGAAGGAATGCTTGAAATGTGCGTGGGTACGGCGTAACTTTTAGCTGCGAGCGGTACGAGTTCATTAATCAAATTTTTATTTTGTTCCGTGACACTTTTAATTTCTTTACCTAGACTGCTGATGGCATCGATCACGGGTTGATCCTGACGTTTCTTCTCTTCGTAGAATCCGCGATTCTCGGATTTCCAACCTTTGAAGCGTTTCGCGAGGTAATTGCGAAGCTTGAGATTTTCGTCTTCGATTTTTCGTTTCGTCATGACGTTATTTATATACGTCGTTTCTCACAACGTTGCAACGTTTAGAAAGTTGTTGATTTTGTTTCTGTATTTTCCATCGTTGGGTTTTCTCGTCATGTCGATCGTAGCGAATCCGAAATCGTCACCGTTCCAGCAAGTAGAGCAGCGTTCCGAAAATTGATTGTAGTTCATGTCTCCGCCTACGTAGTCATCGTACGCATGCTTGAGGTTGGTGTGATCTTGACGAAACAAACATATGAAATTAGCGTTGTCGCGTACTAACTGTTTTGGAATTTTGGAAAACGTTTGAGCTAGGTAGAAGCAATCCATTCCTTTGTGACGACCTTGCGTGAAAAAGTTGCGAATTTCATTTTGATTTTCCAGGATGGCGTCGTCGAACACGACGACTGAATTTTCACGACAATCGTCGAGTGGTTTTATTTCCGAGGCGAACCTTGCAATGTCCAGACCATCGTACAGTTTCATCAGTTGCTGGTATTTGGATTGCTCCAAACTTTTCGAGAACACGTACAGGTGCCTGTTCTTCCAATTTAACCAATTCGGTGCGAGGAGAAAATTGTCCACGAGCAGTGTTGTTTTCCCACACCCCGAAGGACCTACGATCAGACAGCGGATGCTGTCGGGAAGCAACTCACCGTTCTTTTTCTTCGTTTGACTTTCCGGATCCGGTAGACGCTTCACCACCTTCCACGTACTCACAAGATCACTTCGTCCGCGTCGATCCAACTCTTTTCCGGAAGTCCCAGCCATTTGACAAACAGTTTGTCACCTTTCCTACGCAATACTTTCTCGATGAGGTACGTGTCGGGGTGTTTCGTTTTAGAGAGTTCCTCTTCGTAAAATCTTCCTTTCAAAATCTCGCCGCTACTATCTTTTATTATATACGTGTGTCGGTTTCCGGGTAGAACTCGAACCACCGTAAAAAGTTCCGTGCTCCAATTTTTTGTGAATCCCTTCTCGAAGGTGCGTTTGAATTTGCTGATCCTCACCTGGTCTCCAATTTTGTATTTAGCTTTTTTTGTCGTGGGTGTGTACTTTGGACAGTAAACTGTAGAAATTAAACGCTGCTCGTCGGACTTGGTAACGTCGGCTGGCTTCATGCCTATCGTTCTGTGTACCGTGTGATTATAGGTGTCGACGAGTTCCGGCAGGATGTCAACCCATTTGTAATTTCCCCGAAGCGTGAATCGTTTCCACATGTGTGTTTTCAGGGTTCGATTAAATCTTTCCACGATGCTGGCTTTGATGTGACTGAAGCTCGAATAATGTCGAATCTTGTGTTTTTGAATAAATTTTTGGAATACGGCGTTGTAAAATTCTTTACCGTTGTCCGTTTGCAGAAACCGTGGTCGTCTGCCGCCGCTTTCGCGAAAAATTGTCTTGAATGCTTCCGTGACGCACGTTCCCGTTTTCGCCTTCAAAGGTAGAGCCCATGCGAATTTCGAAAACGTGTCTATGACGGTGAGAAGGTACTTGTTGCCCTTGTTCAATTTATGCACGTTTTTCAAATTGCCGCTACTCATCTCCACGAGGTCGCTTTGCCAGAGGTCGTCGATGCCCTTGGTTACCACAGCCAAACGTTCGTAGTTGCGGCGTGCAGGTTTATGCAATTCTTCGACGATGGCTTGCCTAGACATTTTTTTTTAGAGATTACGTTTCAAGAGAAGCACAAGCGTGATGGGATTCAAAGAGGGTGGCACTTCGCTCGTGTTTTGAATGATCAGCTTATCGCCGGCACTCACGTCGAAAACAGTGAGATCTTCGTCTTCGTGTATTTCATATATGTTGCGCGTTTCGTTCCAACGTGCCAGAGGAATGTTTCCCGATTTCTGGACACCACGATTCGATATCAAGGTCATGGTGGGAACGCTAGCTTTTCTGCCGTGAGACCAGTACGAAAATTCGTTTATCTGAATCGTGCCATCGAGGAGAAACTTGTAGTACGGATGATAAGGATGCAACATGTACAGTTTGTTACCTTCGACGAACGTGGAGATTCTCTGTTGATTGGGTACGCTGTTGATTTCGATGGCTTGCAGAGAATGCAGTTTAGCGAATTTAGTGTCGACGCCGAGCAGATTACTGTGAACTTGTCCGAGTTTATTTTCGATGGGCAGCAGATGCTCGACTATGGTATCCGTTACGGCAGAAAACGACGGTTTGATTTTCACTTCCACGTTCAACTGCTTGTAGTTTTCGTTGAGTTCTTGCAACTTGGCACCGAAAGAGGTCAGCGTCGATTCCTGCGTGGATTCCAGCACTCCGACTTGATCTCTGATGTTGACGACGATGTTCTGAAGGTTCTCGACTTGATTCAATTTCGAGCTCTTCTCGGTAAGATCGTTCACGATGCTTCGCATCTCTGTAAACTGCGTGTGAAGGTCGGCGACGCTCTGCGAAGTGGGCAGCGTCGACACCAGCGAAGTAATTTTGTCTCGAATCTCTTCCACGTTCGCCGTTTCCGTTTCTAGTCGTTTCAGCATTCGAGATATGTTTCTTTTCAAAGCGTGCAATTCTTTGGAGGTGGGGAGATTGGCCACTTTACTCTCGAGATCGCTCAATGAACTTTTGATGTCGCTCGATTCGGATAGTGCCGTCACCGCCGTTTTCAATTTTTCCAAATCTTCTCTCGAAGGCACGCTCGTCCGTAACGATTCCAAGTCACCCTGTATGTTGTCCAGTACGTGATGAAAATGAGCAAGATTGGATTCGACGTTCAAATTTTCTAAATATTCGATCTTCTGCTGAACCGTGCTTAACGTGTCTTGAATGCTCGTCAGCGCGCTCGCTTCGGCGTGAATATTTTTAATTTCTTCGTTGATCAATTCCAAGGACGCCTGAAGCGTAGCGATGGTGGTTTGAATGTGTTCGAAATCTTGATAGGCCTCCAATTGAATTTTTATGTTCGCGACGCTTTTACCGATGACCTGCAGTTCGTCCGACGATGGTAGGTTCGTCATTGTATCTTCCAAAGTCTGCAACTTGGATTTAATTTCTTCCAACGCGCTGGTGAATTCTTCTTGTAATTTGGAAACGACGACATGCAAGCGTTCTGCGTCTATATCGTTCACGACGGTTTGAAGTTCAGAGAAATTCTTTTCTATTGCGGAAGTTCCTTCTTCGATTTCGAGTTTCAATTTTTCCAAATCTTCATTTTTCGATTGAAATTGCTGTAATTTGGCCAAATCATTTTGAAGCGAATCCACGCTCAACTGTATATTTTGAACGCTGTCGTAAGAAGGTACGTCGACATAATTTTTTATCAGCGTTTTCAGTTCGGAATCGATTTTCAGAATGGGGTCGAGACATTGCGTTTGGAGCGTAGCGATTTCCGACTCTAAACTTTTGTTTAAGGTCTCCTGCAAAGCGATCAAATCGGTCCTCAACTTCTTAACTCGAATGTCCAACATGAGAATCTCTTCTGCTTGGTCTACACGCTTGGTGTTGCCGAAAATGTTGTTAGGCATTTTTGGTTAACGGTTATTTATAATAGGATAGACGATTCGTAATTCTACGAAGAGACGAATAAGTTTGTCGTAATCTCCGAGAAGTTCCACGTAAAAATAATCTCCTGCAGAAACATCGTACGTAATGTTAGAAAGCATCTTGTCGTGCTTGTTTCGAAAAATATTCTTGCCGGTAGAAATTTTGATTTCGCCTGCGTTTTCCGGATTCACGGTGATTTGAAGTTTCCCGTCGATCGGAATTTCGTAGAAATGTAAATTGTTATTAAAAACATAAAACATCTTGCCCACATCGTCATCCAATTTCGTCCAAATGCTGTTGAGGTGAATGATCAACAGACCGTTGAGTTTAGGTAACACGGAAGGTAAGACTTCATGATCTGGTATGGTTTCCATAATGATCTGTTTTTTGAAACCGAACAAATTCATTGGCATGCTGGTTATTTAAGAATACGGTCAAAGTTTTTGTAATAACAGTCAATGTTTTTTTTTGTAATAACAGTCAGTGTTTTTTTTTTGTAATGACAGTCAAAGTGTTTTTTTTTGTTTTGTTTTGTTTTTTATGAATCTTCTGTTGAAGATGGGCATATGTTGCAGGTTTTGCTTTCTGCTAAGCGATAGTGCCCCCACGGCAATGTGTGAATACCACACTCGAGGACGCGCCTCTTATCGTCGTTGGGATCCAGCGCAATTTTTCTAACTTTGTTTGTGGTCAACACATGGTCGACGCTCTGGATGCGCTGTTCTGCTCTTAGAACCGACGACCTGGTCTTGAGGCAATCGACAAAGTCCTCGAATGCGAGATGCTCCCGAACCACCTGTCTGCCGACACCCTTGGCCTTCTTGGTAACGCTGCCCTCGGCTTTGATGGCATAGGCCTTGGCGCGAAGACCTGCAAACTCGAGAATTACATCACCGTCCTTCTCGTCTTTGAGTTTGCCAGGCACTTTTTTGTTTCGGGGCAGGATGCCGTACTGGTTCGGCTGGGGATAGCCCGAGGTGTCGAAGAGGTTAACCAAAGCTGGTACCGTGACTATATCCCTGTATGCATCGGCTGAGTGGACGTGGTACACCAAGCTGTCCGTGTCCGTGTAGAGAAGTGAGATGTTGTGGCTATAATGTGGACGTAATATGTCGTAGTACGTCTCGAACATGTGCAGCTTGCTCAGGTCTAATACTGAGGCACCAACATAAATTGGCTTGTCGAGTTTCACCTCGCTTTTCCTCATATGCACCTGAGCAAGCTGTTCGTTATAAATGGTCCTCGATTTGAATAACGGGCTCGCTACGAGCCTGCGACATTGTGCTTTCCTCGTTACCAATTTTATGTCCATGTAATTCCGTACATTCTCCATAGTTTTGCCAAACACCGCATTATTCATTAACTTGAAGAAATCGCGATCGAAATCAGAAGTGGCGACTGTGCGATGTTCGGTGTTGAGCTCGATGTATGACTTCAACCACGGAGAATGCTCGAACATCAAAACTCGATGTACTGTGTGGACGGTAACCCCTTGCTTCATCAACCACCGGAGATTCTGGTAGTGCAGGACATAACGCTCTTTGGACTCGAAATCCATGACGAGCTTCTTCTGGTTGGAATCGGGTGGACACTTGAACTCGGGCGCAGGGGGAAGATCGCTGAACAAATCCTGCAGCTTCTCGGAGAACTCAAGGTCCACCTCGGCGAAGAACCCATGTTCCGAATCGTCGAAGCTTTCGACGTCGAAGTTGGAAGGGTCAGCCCACTCGAAGCCTCTAAAAGGGAGTGGCTGCATCATGGAGTGTCCGTAGAGGTTATTGACGTCCGTGTACATGATGTAGCTGGACGGTCGTGAGGGGTCGTAACCGGTGGCCATGTGGTGATTGTTGGCGTGCGAGTGTCGCTGCGACACCTGGACCATTCCACCCCGCACGGCACGTTCCACAAACAGCATCATGTCCACGTCCGAAAGAAGCTCCAGCTCGATCTTCGTCACCAGAAACATGGCTGACCACGCCAGTCCGGGGAGACTGTAAAAATAGGCAGGGTCCAGCTTGTAGATGGTCTTCGCTGTCGCACGGAACGTCTGGAACACGTCGGCGAGGAGCGTCACATCAAGTCTGAGGTAGGCGTCGTGGTAGTCCCCGAGAGTTCGACAGCCCAGCTCGCGCCACATGGACTGGGCATGGTGATATTCCTCGTCGGTGATGTTCGAGCCTCGCAGCTTGCTGTAGAAGTTTGCTCGAGGAGGTAGCGACGTCTCTGCGAACTTGGTAGGGTCTGTGACGTATTCGTAGGGATAGACCCCCTTACGCCTGAAGAGACCTGCGTCCAAGTTCGGAAAGTTTCCGGAGGTAATGAGCATTTGCTCGTCGCTAAGCTTCCCTGCGAGAGCATCGAGGCTGGCCGGGAGGAACCTCAGGGAGTCGAGGAAGCGAAGCTCGACGGTAGAGCATAATTCTGAGATTCGCACCCACTTGCTCACACTGATGTAACGCTCCTCGTTCTGGGCGAGAACGTTGATTCCCTCGTTGTCGTACCCAAGATGCTTGACGAGGTGGTGGAAGTCGTATCCCGAGCCATTGTGAAAAAACACAGGGATAAAGTGCGGGTCCCGGGCCTTGAGGTTGCATCCGTTGCACCAAGGACCAACATACCTACCGTTAAAGTGATCGTGGTGTTGGACTTTACGGTTGTCGGCGGTGTACTCCTTGACGCAGACAGGGCAAGCGATGGCCTCGTCGTGTCTACGCTGATCGTCGGGAGACAGTGGGAGCATAGACTTGGGGGCCAACAGTACTTTTGTTATCTCGTTGGCCTCGACAACCATCCTCTCGAGGAAGTGTTTGGCGGCGTCGGGACCGCGATACACGTAGGGCTCGGGGGCGATGTGCTGGTCTCGTCGCACCACAACGTATGCATAACTCGAAGCCTCGTGGAGTTGGTAAGGGGTGGTGGAGGAAACGTCGGGATCGGGATCGCAAGTGGACAGGGGTTTGAGGAAGGCCTCGAAATCCGCGATGATGATAGCGGGATGTTCTACCATGGCACCGTGCATGCGGAAACGCTCCACAGTGCCAGGTTTGGGCAAGACTGCCACACCCGGCTCGTTGGCATTGCAGTAGATCTTGTGGCGAGCGAGCTTCTCTGCAGCGATGTTGGGACCTCTGATGTGCTGATAATCCTGCTGTTTTCGATTGTCAAAAGTTGACAGGCACCTTCGACAAACTTCTATGCTACCATCATGCTTGCTTTTTTGGCTCGACACCAACCGGGAGAGGGAACGGATGAGGGTGTAGTGGTCATGGGTCTCGTCCTTGATGAGCAGAAGGTGAATTTCCTGCGCACCATCGTCCTTTACGTCGCTCACGCGAATAGGGTACACTGCATTTTTGTCAGTGAGACCGTAAACGTTGATGGCCAACTGCGCACGAGCCTCGAACTTTTGAATGTCCGGGACCTCTACGGGACAGTCGATCCCAACCATCGCATCTTCCAGCTCTGACTCGTAGGGTAGGTAGTGGTTAACCCGGTGTGGTTGGTTTTTCCAGTGGACGGGGTGCAACGCTGCAAGCACCGACCAGACGAAGCACTTGGCGTCAATGTTCTGAATGTTCAGGACAGCCTTTTTTTTCGCAATAGTAGATGGTAAGGGGGCGTAGCTGGAGGCGGAGAGAGGTATGAACTTACAAAGTTTGACGCACAGTTCGTGAGGCTCGCCACACAGCGAACCCCCCGAGCCTTTAGCTTGATGTTCTTCTTGTTTTGCCACCAGCTCCTCGGCAAACTGGTTGTAGATGGCCTCGAGGTTGTCGACATCCGCCAGATGCAGCGTCTTCGCCTTGGTGTTGTGGCAGAAGCTGTAAATTTCGTCAGACGGCTTCTTGTACTGGCAACGTAGCGATGCGTAGAATTTGGTGGAGTGCATTGCAAGCGCATCGCCGAGGATGGAAATAATTTCGGCTCGCACGTTCTCCAAAAAGCTACGCACGTCGCATGAGCCCTCCGAAGTGAGGACAAAATCTTCTAACAACCGCTGGAAAGCAGACTGGTTAGCTTTCGCCACAGGCTTGACGCGTTTGGCGGATGGTGGCGAGTCGGCTTCCGCTTTCCTCTTGGTCGAGCTGGTCGACGGTTGTGGAACAGGTGCTCCGACGACAACTTTGCATGATGTTATATGCCTCTTCAAATTATTAATAGTAATATGTATACCGCACCTGGGACATGGTTCGGTGGCAGCCAAATGCTTGCCTGGCACGCAGGTGCGGCAATGTCTTGCAAAACGTTTGCTTGATATGGTTCTCTTGCACACAGGACAACTTTTCATGGAGCGCATCTTGTTGAAAATATTTGTGGGGTATGTTATTATATATATATAGTAGAGTGCCACAAAATAAATGGGTTTGGTGGGAGTGTGCTATTTATACTACTTCTTGCTTCTAAATGAATCCTGTAAATAATTGAAAAAAAATAATTAAGCTTGAGTATAGAAAACACAAAAATATTATGTGTGCATAATTCTACCAAACAATCCTTTTTTCTAACCCTCAGCCCTCTTGGCATATGAAGTATAAATCATAATTTCAGAAAACATAGTTATTTTCCGCTCGCCATTTTAAAAATCAAAACCATAAGCATTATTTATGTTTATAGTATTCGTCGAGCGATAGAAGATAGAGCAAGAATCGTTTTCCTACAACCCATAGTTGATGAATTACAAAACATCTTAGAAATTACATCTTGAAATTTTAATCCAAAATAACTCGAAACCAGCAGGCAGTAGTCATCATCCCTCCAATAAGTTGTAGAGTACTTCTAATTTTGTATCGAATGCTATTAAAATTTTCGAATTAGGGCAAAAACTAAGCCTGCAAATCAAGATTCTCAAAAAAATAAAAAATTGTCTATATTTCCGAAACTTGAGGGGGTAGAATCAATTTTATTTGCTAGTCGAATAGTTCACGTCGAATCCTATCCAACAAACCTAAAATCATCATCCTAGCTCAATTAGGAGTCGAGAAAATCAATGTCTTGGAAAACGTCTTAAGATTTTTGTCTTAAGAAAATTTTCTTGACAGACCGGAAGTAACATCTTGAGATACCGGAAGTCGACTTTCTTAAAGATTGAGATATTTGTCTTAAAACGTTTTCCAAGACATTGATTTTCTCGGCTCCTATGGGGCCTAGAACCGTGTAACTTTGATCTATGTATATACCAACACTTGCCCGACCCTGTGGCCGAGTGGTTAGCACATCGCGCTGCGACGCCAAGGGTCCTGGGTTCGAATCCTGGTCGAGCTTGGTTGTTTGTGAATGTCTATTTCATCACTCATCCCCAATCTTCGCAAATTAGCCAAGAGGTACAAAACGTAAAATAAAATAAACTAAATCAATCATTAAGTTCCGTGTTGCAATCATGAAATTAAATTTTAATTAACTTTTTTTATCCATCTCTCTCTCAAATCTATATAGCCTGTTCATATTTGGCATGTCAACCATTTTGTTTACGTAGCAAAAAAAATCTCAATGCTCGTTGTAGCCATAAGTATAATTGGATATAATTGCCAGATTTTATTTAATTTTAGGTTTAAAATCAATAAGCGTGCATAAAAAAAAAAACTAAATATTTTAAATAAATAAGATTCGAATGACTATGTACTTCCACTAGCCTCTGCGTTAGCACAGCGGTAGGCTTGTAATCAAAAGTTCGATACCCGTACAAGTAGTTCTTGAAACTGTAGGTCCAGTCCCGATTAGTTTTACTGTGCATAAAATAGACTTAAAACATCAAATCAATCAGTACTTCCACTAGCCTCTGCGTTAGCACAGCGATAGCCTTGTATTCAAGGGTTCGATACCCGTACAAGTGGTTCTTGAAACTGTAGGTCCAGTCCCGATTAGTTTTACTGTGCATAAAATAAACTTAAAACATCAAATCAATCAGTACTTCCACTAGCCTCTGCGTTAGCACGGCGATAGCCTTGTAATCAAGGGTTCGATACCCGTACAAGTGGTTCTTGAAACTGTAGGTCCAGTCCCGATTAGTTTTACTGTGCATAAAATAGACTTAAAACATCAAATCAATCAGTACTTCCACCAGCCTCTGCGATGACGTAGCGATAACCTTGTATTCAAGGGTTCGATACCCGTACAAGTGGTTCTTGAAACTGTAGGTCCAGTCCCGATTAGATTTACTGTGCATAAAATAGACTTAAAACATCAAATCAATCAGTACTTCCACTAACCTCTGCGATAACGTCGTTGTCTTGTAATCAGGGGTTCGATACCCGTACAAGTGCTTCTTGAAACTGTAGGTCCAGTCCCGATTAGTTTTACTGTGCATAAAATAAACTTAAAACATCAAATCAATCAGTACTTCCACTAGCCTCTGCGATGACGTAGCGATAACATCGTTGTCTTGTAATCAGGGGTTCGATACCCGGTGGGGGCATAAGTGGTTCTTGAAACTGTAGGTCTAGTCCAGATTAGTTTTACTGTGCATAAAATAGACTTAAAAAAAACACCAACTCAATCAATCAATCAGTACTTTCATTAGATATCAAAAACACGCAACTCTCCTCTATTTTTCCTGTCTTCCTCTAACAATTTAACACATTTATTTTTTGAAATATGCCCCGCACACATATTTCCTACCTACCAACAACGGCACACGGAAGAAAAAAAATATTCCAGCTACCAAGATGCATGCTTCAAATATATAAAAGCAGAGAGAGACATGAAACACCTTCTATATTCTCTCTCTTTTTGCATGTTTTGTGAGTATATTTTCTTCCACAAAAAAAAACCAACTCATGCGAGCTAAGAAACAAAATTACTTACTTTTATAAATTCTGCAGAAATGCTCTTCACTAACGTTGAAAATAAAACAGAACTTTATACACCAGCGCTTTGTTGAAAATAAAACAGAACTTTATACACCAGCGCTTTAAGTTTTATACGGTTTTCTAATAACGTCAAAAATGATATGTTAGCCAACGCAACGTGGACCAATAGAAATCCAAGATTTCAGCCACATGCACTTCGCAACTATGCCTGGTGGCGGGGAGAGGGAACGAAAAATGCAAGCAACAAACAGAAAGTACATCCGCCACTGTGAATAGCCAGAAATGCCGCCCCGTTCAGTCATCCATCTCTCTTACAATAGTGTGCGTGTGTTGGCAACTCTTTCTAGTTGACGGGAAATGCTTTCCGTGTAAAATACAGAGAGAGAGAGAGAGAGAACGAAAAATGCAAGCAACAAACAGAAAGTACATCCGCCACTGTGAATAGTCAGAAATGCCGCCCCGCCCAGTCATCCATCTCTCTTACAATAATGTGCGTGTGTTGGCAACTCTTTCTAGTTGACGGGAAATGCTTTCCGTGTAAAATACAGAGAGGGAACGAAATTGTCGTTTTTCTAGATATCCACAGGCAAAAGCATAATATTTTTTCAAATACAATATGATAGTCGCTTTTCGATACCGAAAAACTAAATACAATATATATATTTACAATATTAATATTTATTTAACTATATCTACCTACGAATTTGCCTTGAACGAAAACATGTCATAGAAAAACATTTTTCCAGCCGTAAATTCAAAAATTTTGGCTGCGCACGCGTGCGCGCGTGCGTGCGTGCGTGCGTGTGTGTGTGTGTGTGCGCGGCACGTCGTTCCCCCGAGAGAGAGAAAGGTTTACGAAGGTCGCGATATACAAATGTTGGCCCCCGGGAGTTGGAAAATTACGATGTGGCGCATTCGCTCATTACTGTTCCCAGCTATAAGTTTTTCTCTCTCTCTAGCCCTTGCCAACTAAAAAAAAAGGTGTAGGTAGGAGTTGGCAGCACTGCGAGAAAATAGAGATCATGCCTTACAAGAAAACCATTAAGGCGATTTTTATTTGATGACGTTGAACCCGTGCAGTGTTCCCATCCATCCATCTTTCTCTCTTTTACGGCAGTGCCGGCTCTCTTTGTTTAGTATATGTAGGTTGGCAAAAATTGCTTTATGCACTGTAAAGCAAACCTCAAGCAAAATTGCCAGCTTCTTGCTTAAGGCTAGGTTAGACAAAAAAAGCTGTAGGTAGGCTGTCGGTTGTTTAACTCTTCCCTCTCTCTCTCCTCTCTCTCTTTTTTGTAAAAAGCTATGGCAAAAGTACCAGTAGGTTGGCAACCTTGCTTTATGCACTGTAAGGCAAGTCTTAAGTAAACTTGCCAGCTCCTTGCTTTAGGCTAGGTTAGACCTGGTTAGGTTAGGTTAGGTTAGGTTAGGTTAGGTTAGGTTAGGTTAGGTTAGAGTGGGTTAGGTTAGGTTAGGTTAGGTTAGGTTAGAGTAGGTTAGGTTAGGTTAGGTTAGGTTAGGTTAGGTTGGGTGTTGGCAGCTGTCGGTTGTTTAACTCTTCCCTCTCTCTCTCTCCTCTCTCTCTCACCTCTTTCTCTCCTCTCTCTTTTTTGTAAAAGGTCATGGCAAAAATACCAGTAGGTTGGCAATTTTGCTTTATGCACTGTAAAACAAGCCTCAAGCAAGATTGCCAGCTTCTTGCTTTAGGTTAGGTTAGACCAAGACAAAAACCTTGGTGATTTTTTTTTCAAGTGAGGAGTTAACAACACTGCGAGTCCCATTTTCGGTTGCAGAACTCTCAAGCAAGATTGCCAGCTCCTTGCTTTAGGTTAGGTTAGACCAAAAAAAAACCTTGGTGATTTTTTCGAGTAAGAAGTTGGCAACACTGCGAGCCCCCTGAGCCCCACTTCCGGTTTGTGAACTCTCAAGCAAAATTGCCAGCTCCTTGCTGTTTTAGGTTAGGTTACACCAAAAAACCTTGGTGATTTTTTCGAATAAGCAGCTGGCAACACTGCGAGCCCCCTGAGCCCCAAAAGAGGTTGGTGAACTGTCCAAATACATCTACTCATAACTTTCCCTAACTAGCCAATATCTTCGCCTTGCAATAAATCATGTAATCTTAATCAACCTGTACAAACAAATAAACATGCTTCCCTCAGGTACCTATAGCTTTTCCGAACAACACTGTTTTGCAAATCAATAATATTTCTAACAGAGCATTGCCTTGTTGTTCCTACATACACCTGCATATTACAATGCCTCCGAAGACAGAAAGGTTATTTTTTACACAGTATTGCCATCTAGTAGCACATAATTGTACTTGGAGAAACATGAAAACAGAATAGAAGCATATGTATGTGTGTGTTCATGTGTGTGTATATGTAAGTGCTCACCATCTAGTTGCAATAGAGATTACTAATAAAGCTTTCATAACTGAGCATGCGTAACTTTCTCCGAGCTAGTAACATTTAGCAACGCCTCAATGTTTGTACATACACTTGCATATTACACTTTTCCAGAAGAGTTAAAAAAAGAAGGGTTACTAACAAATAGAAGTATGTGTGTGTAAGTGCTCGCCATCTATTTGCAAAAAAATACTCCTAAGTTTGACGTACCTTAGTTGGTAGCCCCCCCCCCCAATGTTACTGGTTAAGAAAAAGTTTTTTTAAAAAAAATAGAAAAAAACACTACGAAAACCTATGACCCTAACAGGTTAATGCCACAATATTCAAAAGCTCCCTTAAGTACGTCAATCTTCACACATACACTCACGAATGTTTGGAATGCAAAGAATTCTTGTGACAAAATTATTGATTTGTCTGAGTAAAAAGAACTAGGTTACATGAGAATTCCTGCATGTGACGCAAGTTAGGTTCGCAAAACATACTTCCTACACAGTAATTTATATATCACCGATGCCATCTATGTGCAAATAAATGTACTTAGAGAACATAAAAGCAGTAACTATCACTAGATGCTGTCATCTAGTTGCAGAAAATATACTTGTTGGAAAAAAGTTTCATTACTCAATAGTAGACCAAGTGGGCCGGTTGACAAACCTCTTATGAGGAGCTGAAGTGAGGAGCAGTGTTGCCAGCTTCTTACTCGAAAAAATCACCAAGGTTTTTGTTTTTGGGTCTAAACTAACCTAAAGCAAGGAGCTGGCAACGTTGCTTGAGGTATTTTCTCGCAGTGTTGCCAACTTCTTACTCGAAAAAATCACCAAGGTTTTTTTTTGGTCTAACCTAACCTAAAGCAAGGAGCTGGCAATCTTGCTTGAGAGTTCTGCAACCGAAAATGGGACTCGCAGTGTTGTTAACTTCTCACTTGAAAAAAAATCACCAAGGTTTTTGTCTTGGTCTAACCTAACCTAAAGCAAGAAGCTGGCAATTTTGCTTGAGGCTTGTTTTACAGTGCATAAAGCAAAATTGCCAACCTACTGGTATTTTTGCCATGGCTTTTTACAAAAAAAAAGAGAGAGGAGAGAAAGAGGTGAGAGAGAGAGGAGAGAGAGAGAGGGAAGAGTTAAACAACCGACAGCTGCCAACACCCAACCTAACCTAACCTAACCTAATCTAACCTACTCTAACCTAACCTAACCTAACCTAACCCACTCTAACCTAACCTAACCTAACCTAACCTAACCTAACCTAACCCACTCTAACCTAACCTAACCTAACCTAACCCACTCTAACCTAACCTAACCTAACCTAACCTAACCTAACCAGGTCTAACCTAGCCTAAAGCAAGGAGCTGGCAAGTTTACTTAAGACTTGCCTTACAGTGCATAAAGCAATTTGCCAACCTACTGGTACTTTTGCCATAGCTTTTTACAAAAAAAGAGAGAGAGGAGAGAGAGAGGGAAGAGTTAAACAACCGACAGCCTACCTACAGCTTTCTTTGTCTAACCTAGCCTAAAGCAAGGGGCTGGCAATTTTGCTTGAGGTTTGTTTTACAGTGCATAAAGCAATTTTTGCCAACCTGCATATACTAAACAAGGAAAGCGGGCACTGCCGTAAAAGAGAGAGATGGATGGATGGGAACACTGCACGGGTTCAACGTCATCAAATAAAAATCGCCTTAATGGTTTTCTTGTAAGGCATGATCTCTATTTTCTCGCAGTGTTATTAATTCCTACCTATATTTTTTTTTTAGTTGGCAAGGGCTAGAGAGAGAGAAAAACTTATAGCTGGGAACAGTAATGAACGAATGCGCCACATCGTAATTTTCCAACTCCCGGGGGCCAACGTTTGTATATCGCGACCTTTGTAAACCTTTCTCTCTCTCGGGGGAACGACGTGCCGCGCGCACACACACACACACGCACACGCACACGCACGCACGCGCGCGCGGGGCCAAAATTTTTGAATTTACGGCTGGAAAAATGTTTTTCTATGACATGTTTTCGTTCGAGGCAAATTCGTAGGTAGATATAGTTAAATAAATATTAATATTGTAAATATATATATACATATTGTATTTAGTTTTTCGGTATCGAAAAGCGACTGTCATATTGTATTTGAAAAAAATATTACATTTTTGCCTGTGGATATCTAGAAAAACGACAATTTCGTTCCCTCTCT
The DNA here is from genome assembly GCF_977018435.1 of Lepisma saccharinum. Classification (NCBI taxonomy): domain Eukaryota; kingdom Metazoa; phylum Arthropoda; class Insecta; order Zygentoma; family Lepismatidae; genus Lepisma; species Lepisma saccharinum. The sequence goes on from NC_139236.1 coordinate 1,656,747, forward strand.
CTGCATATGCTATCAACGTTGACACAATGACACAAATTCAACAAATACGTATGCTTGGTGGCAGAGAAAAAATACAATGAATTTTCCGGTTATTTATTTCATAGCCCTGATAGTCATCGCGTGCGTCACAGATTGCCATCTGCCGTAGGCTTTGGGACGAGGGAAGTTATACTTCCTGTTTTTTTAGTGACGCCAGTTAACAGTATAGGTAACAATGATGCGATGCGATGCATTAACTTGTGAATTTTCGAACTCGCAAAATGATGTGGCTGAAATGTAGGGGGTCTATTGCCCTCTGTTTACATCTGGCAACACTACCGTAGATTTTTTGACAGTGTTGTTAACCTACTGGGTTTTTCACTGTAAATTTTCATCAAAGGACCTGAGGGGCCTATGTATTTTTTTTTATGTCTGGCAATACTGTTGGGGGGCCTAGTGTTGGCGACACTGTGGGTTTACTGTAGCCTTTTATGAGGGGGGTCTATTGCCCTCTGTTTACATCTGGCAACTCTATTGGATGTTTTGTTTGAGGCTTGGGTTTTACCAACCCATCCGAAGAAAATTCCACTATATGATCTTTTACTGGCTAAGCTAACCTACAAATAGAAATTGGTAACACTGACTTATAAACCCACTGGGTTCTCTTGACATGTTTTTTCATGATGTGTTGCTAGGCTATTGAGCATCTTGGCGTATACAATGTATATATTTTGAGAGGGGGGTTATAGCTTTTTATGCTGTATGAATACTGGGAGCTTGACAGTGACAACCAACAGAATAGGTAAACCTACATCCAGGAACTGGCAACACTAGTTTCTAACAGTAAATTTAAAATAAAATATTAAACAAAATACATGAGTAAGCACTGTGATTACAAATAGTACCAGTGTTATGCCCCCAACTCCAACTGGACAACTGGGGAAAATAATTGTACAACAATTTGTACCTAATTGTACAACAACTTGTACCTAATTGTACAACATATACACAGACATAAAAGAGAGAGCCTTCCCGTAACTTACTTCATGTACAATTTATATGATTTTACAACTGTGAAAAGAAAGCATATGTGTTCTGTATGCACACATTTATTCTTATTTTTCGAAGTTGAATGAAAGCACGTGTTTTTACGCTCTCGTAATACTGACCTTGCTTTACTGATTTTAAATTGCTTCCATCCGCTTTTTTTTCTGTGTTATTTCCGCATGCACGCAACATTTGCTTTCAATAGACAGAAGGAGTGTTAGGATAGCAGGCTCCGAGTTTACAATTTATTAAATTAAACAATAATTTATGTAAGAATATACTTGTACTTACCGAACACAAAATAATAAAAAGCACATGTGAATGTTTGCGTGTGTTCATGTTATATGACGACTGAGTAAAAAAATAATGTTGACTCCCCGAAAGATAAAAGTTCCCGGTTCGACATCAGATGCATGCAAATTTTATGTTTTGCTCTCCAAAATCTTGATTTTTATGTTTGTGCTATTTGTCATACAGCAAAGGAGAAGAGGGGAGAGAGAGGGAAGAGTTAAACAACCGACAGCTGCCAACACCCACCCTAAACTAACCTAACCTAACCTAACCTAACCTAACCTAACCTAACCCACCCTAACCTAACCTAACCTAACCTAACCTAACCTAACCTAACCTAACCTAACCTAACCCACCCTAACCTAACCTAACCTAACCTAACCTAACCTAACCTAACCTAACCCACCCTAACCTAACCTAACCTAACCTAACCTAACCTAACCTAACCTAACACAAGAGGGCTGTGTTAAATATACAGAACAGCGATAACAAGTGTTTTTTTTGGTGTATCTTGGCTGCACTGCATCCTGTTTATTGCAAAAATAATCCACAGTGGGTTGGATATTACAAACAATACGAGTCTGAGTTTTGAAAGTGTAATGTCTGGCATCGAATACCCGGTGACCATTTCTGATACATCAAAATTCGAAACACGAGCACGAGATGCAGAAGGAGATTTGTGTTGATTGTTTGGTTAAAAAGAATTTCCTAATTATTTGTTTTTTGTCACAAGAATTGTTTGAATTTCAAACATTCCTAAGTGTTTGCTTAAAGATTGATGCATTAACCTGTTAAGAATGTCACATTAATAATACCGGCTCGGAAATGTCATGTCCTCTTCCTCTATAGAAGGTCATATAAATGTGCTAATTGGTTGGTTAAGGGGGATTTTTTGATTAGTAAATTGAGGTTATAAATACGTACGTATAAAGGTTTTGCTAATATGGCATGCTAAAGCTTAGTACTTGGCTTTCTCAGAGATTCGAATTCTATTAGGTTAAACAGCATAGAAATTTCACAGCAAGAATTCTCATATTTACTGACGATATTCTTAACAACCTGTGTTTTGATTCCACTACAAAAACTGTATACAAAATATGCAGCCCCTAGAATAAAATGGATGAGGCTTATGAACCTCGACCTATACAGTTGTACAATCTGGCAATGAATAGATGTTGTTTTTTTTTATTAAGCATAGCAGAGTGTTTTCGCTTATTTTAATATCAGGCAACAATGTTAGAAAGTGGCCCCAAGAATAAAATTTAAAATCACTAATGTAATATGAACTTTTTTACTTGTGTGTATTTGAATATGAAAGTGAGGTATTTTGAATAATTGAGGGGGACAATCACAAGTAAGCTTGCAATGGTATTGGGAGGTGTCACGAGTTCAAATTTTAGACGATTTCTGTTAATCTGCTAAGGCAATATCAGTACGAAAAAATTTGTAAAAGAAAGAAGAGGCTAATGGCAACAATAAGAATGAATAATGATAATTATGATGAAATTGATGTGTGGCACTTAGAAAACAAAAACTTCAAAGTGTATTGCACCAACAGCTACAATTGTCCCCCTCTCCCCAAAATACAAGGCAGTTAACAGAGGTGTGTATATTTGTTGGTTTACGAGTCTGAGGGCTTAAGTTAGTATATTCACTATAGCTATACATATTAAAAAAATATGAAATGACCTGAGCAATAAAATATAACAATACCGATTCTAACTTTTTTGTCGGATGACGTAGTGGTAACGTTTGTTGCAATCACACCTCTGATGGTGTATAAAACTTAAATGTTTTGCATAACATGAAATATTGTTAATGGGAATGTGTTGTTTCTAATGTTAAATATAGAAAGCAGATAACAAGAAAAAAGAAGAAATAATGTTGCAGGTAGATACGGAGCCTCAGCCCAAACACATATATGATCAGACAGGATGTCAACGATGCATTCATAACTAACATGTGATTATTCAAAAATTGAAATAGTACAGTGGGAAACAACTAACTAACTAACTCTCTATGTTTTTTTTAAACCGGCACGAATGAGAAAGGAATAAAGGAGATTTTTACAGGAATCTTGTTGGGAAACCTGATGGTAAAGGACCAAAACGAACATGGAGATGAATCTAAAAGAAATCTGTAAAGATTGGAATAGAATATATATATAAATTTTGCTCAGGATAAGTACAAATTGAACTGTAACTACGAATTTTGAGAATCAAGAGTGCTAGAGAATTAATTAATTAATTAATTAATATTTAATATAATGAAGGTAGTAATATAGTATTCTTATTGAGAAGAGAATTTCTACAAAACTTATTTTTCCTCGTACGTTTACTAATAGCAGTTACATTTGACATGTTTGACTAATCGCGAATCAACGTACGGAAGCCGTTGGAAGCAGTTTGAAGACTGAAATGGCTATGGAAGGACACTTATTATAATGTTAATATCTTAGTATAATGTTTTGAGAATTGCTTCTCGATAATGTTTGGTATATAATTTAATCTGTTGTTAGATAAAATACATAATTATCAGAATTTAAGGATGGAAAATATGAAGAGCGAATGAATGATACGTTTGACTAATCGTGAAGATAAGTATCACAGTACGTTTTATCGTTTCTTATATAAACGTTTCAACGTTTAAGAACGTATAAGAACGTTTACTGAAACGTTTCAACGTTGTTACTCTGACCAGGGTAACAGGCAAGAGAACAAAACTGAGAGCAACGGGCGGTGTGGGGTTTTTTGCCTGGAGTCGTCGAACAAGTAGCAACTGAGGAGATTGATCAGCTTTCAGCGGAACTTTATCATCAAAGACAGACAGGTATAGTCCATTCCAACCATGTTGATCTAGACTTGTAGGTATAAATCCAAATGTTCCTGTTTTGCTATTTCCAAGTGTGTAGTTAGTACCTCTTGCTCGTTACTATTAGACTTACCATGAAGAGCGAGTGCTCAAATCAAGAGAATGAATAATACCTCGAGTTGCATCACCCACCTCAATAGTTCAAGGTTCTTGGTTCGATCTCGCAAACCTCGGAGTTCGTTACGATATGCCTCCAACGGGCATCAACCCCGGGACCCGTTGATTATAAGGCGACGACATTACCACTATGTTCTCGAGGAGGGCCCTTACCCTGGGACAGTTCCTAGCACTGTGTAGTCCAGTGGTTCCCAACGTCCTCCTTCTCACGGCGCACTATAGTATTTTGTAGTAGATCCCGCGGCACACTAACGTACGAGTTGGTCACAGTGCGAGTGGTGACTGACGTTAGAATAACATGGCACAATATTTTTTCTTCATTACTGTCGACAATTATGATTGGGTGCGCAATCCATATGCTATGCCCCCCCCCCCAGCATCAACCACCGAACTTCCTCTGGAGAAAGAAGAGCAGTTTTCAGACCGAACAATTCAACTGAAACATGGTGTACTACCACTTACCAAGTCTTGGATGTTAGCAAAGAATGAGTACCCACCAATAGCAGCGAAACCAGTTAATACCCTGTCTAGCGTAAGACGCATTCTGAAGGGTGCACAGTGGAAAGTGTACATTCCAATACTGCTACACGCGATCAACGAGGACGATCCGGATAGTAGGGTCGAATACTGCGAATGGTTTGAGCACATGGTTCGCGAGGATAGAGAATTTGCAGGGACAGTTGTGTGGTCTGACGAGGCGCAATTCAAACTTAACAGTACTGTGAACTCTTACAATTGTGTCTACTGGTCGCCCGTCAATCCTCACGTTTATATGGAGAAGGCGGTGAATCTACCGGGGCTTAACGTGTGGTGTTGTCTGTCATCGCGTGGTTTGATTGGTCCCTTCTTCTTCGAGGGTACCGTAACCGGTGAGGTGTATCTCGAAATAATTCAGTCAAGGATTCTGCCTGCCATCCGAACCCTATTTGGCGATGAAATGTTTTACCTACAGCAAGATGGAGCCCCGCCTTACTACCATCGCGATGTCAGGTCGTACCTGGATGACACACTTCCCGAACGGTGGATAGGTCGACGCGGTGCTATTAAGTACCCACCTCGGTCCCCTGATTTGACACCAGTGGACTTCTACCTGTGGGGGACTGTCAAGAATGATGTGTATCGACAAAACCAACTACACTCAACGAGCTAAGTGAAAAAAATAGCATCATGTGCTGCCATTATGCCAGATACACTGACGGTCGTAGTACGGTCTGCAGTTCGGCGCCATAGGAGTTGTTTACAAGTTGCTGGTGGTTATTTTGAACATCTAACATAACTCTCTCTCAGTGTCAAAAATTGTACCCACAAGTCAATTTTGTCAGAAGATATGGACTATCAAACAGTGAGTACATTTTTTTGGACCTCCTGTATTTGTTAGCTACCAGAAAACGCTGAAGTATGTGCCATACAATAAGCTGTTCTCAATTCGTATGTGGAAAATTGTTATTAAAAAATTAGAAATTCGATTATCTCGAAAACTACTAATTTTCGGACGGGGTATCATATGGTCAAATTTATTGCAAATTGCCTCTACTTTAACCCCTTTCAGGGAATACATGTAATTACCGGTTACCCTGTATACGTACAACTTGTGTGGCTATCGTGTTGTGACGGGGCGCCTTGAATATCGCATCAGAATCCAGAATCGATTCTCGGTTAGTGTCGTGCATTGTTCGTGCGTTTGCTCAATCAAAAGCAACTCCACTTGTTGTAATAGACCTAGGAAAATTATGTAGTGAGGTAAAAGCTCTTTCTCGCTTGATAATTAGAATATGAGAAAATTAACCGGGAACCGGAGAGTGTGAAGGGGGGTGACGTTAAAAATGAACACACTCAAATGCCAACTTCTCTTCTTCGTAGGACGTTTAATAGCGTAGTGGTAATGTCGTCGCCTTGTAATCAAGTCATCCCGGGTTCGATACCCGATAGAGGCACAATTAATGCAAATCCCACTATAAACTGTAGGTCCAATCCCGATTGACCTTTATGTGCATAAAGTGGACTTAAAACCAAAACTCATCTCAGCTCAACTCGTAGTACGTTCTGCGCAGCATTCTTGCAGGCTAGATAGGCTCTGACGCCTAGACCCACGGCCAACCCTCTTTGGAGGTTGTTTTATTCTCTTAATATATATTTGTTAGTGCCACTTCAGCTATTTCATCACCATTCATCTCCATCTTGCACATTGCCGAAGGTTCCGGGTTCGAATCCCGACATGACCGTCCTTTGTGAGTGTCTATGCATCAATTTTAATTTAATCATACCATCACTCATCTTCATATTTACGATTAGCCAAAAGTGGCCGAAAAGCGAAATACAACAAACCAAATCAATCAATTATACCCCAGCGTTGCGACTGATCTAAAGTAGAAGTAATAACCTAATTGAAATGCAAACTCGGACGTCAACATCGGGGCTTCGAGCGATCAAGTTCCTTGCACTGTTTTGGGCTGAGGTCTCCTTTGTGGCTTTCTCTCATAGTTCTCCAGACGATCACCAAATCATACCGTAACACCACAGCCCTTCGAGAGCCGTCCGCCAGTCTGACTCCCACTTGTAGATGTAGATCCAACCAGTTATGGACTGACGTGCGGTCAGCACGACGAACCCCCCAGTTGTTATTGTAGGTTTCCATGACCGTGTTATGCTACTCATTCGTAGCTCACAACTTTTTTATGATGGTGGGTGGCCACCGGTCCAATAAAAAAAGCCCAAGCCTCAGGTTATAATGCTTCCCCAAGGAGACTGGAATCTGCGCGCGTCCCGTAGCCGGTGACCAAGGCATGACGTCTTAAACCGCACGGCCACGGTGAGAAACTACCTTAAACGTGAATAGAAAAAAATATTTATATTGCTTTTCTGACTCTTAAGTCAATAACGAAGATAAGGATGAATGCTGATTAGATTAATGTGACCAAGGGACTCGCACACAGCAACTCCTATGCCAAAACCAGGACTCGAACCGGAAACGTTCAGTGACGAAATTATGAATAAACCTCTGTACTCCCTAGGCCACCAAGGTGGCTACAAGTCGTCAATTTCGGCTGATATCCATTTACCGTAAAAATTAACAATAACTTTTTAAAAGTAGTATCGACTATTAACAAACTTAACTATAATTGATGTAATTTAAATAAAGTGTATTTTAAATCCACTTGCGTACAGTTTAAAGTAAAATCCGAACCTTTATTTACCTCCACCTTTATTTATCGAATCGGGACCCTTGATTACAAGCCGATGACGTTACCACTACGCCATCAAAAAAGCTTAATGTAATTTTACCGTTTCGGTTTACAGAAATATATTTATGGTGCACACAATTGTGATTGATAATGTTTATAGATATTTGTGCAAAATAAAATATTCATATTTAAATTTGAAAGATTTTCGTATATCTCAATATTGTTCAGCCAGCGGAAAATTGTACATCACCATGTTCATTTTGTTTCCCGCAAACGTAGTGTTCAAGAATTGAAACAGAAACTTAAGCAGATAACAATATCTTCTCCAGGAGAAGTATGATTTTATTCCATATATCACAGAAAAAATAAGAAACAAGTGCGAAATTAGCAATCGACAATTTACATGTGTGTATGTGTGTGTGTGTGTGCGCACATGTACGGGTGTGTGTGTCTGTCTTTAGTATTACCAACGCCATCTTTACTTCTCATTCTTGCCACGGCGCTGACATCAATTTTAATTCATAGTGTTTGTGTAAATTAACAGGAAGACTTAAATTTTAACGATAGAGTATTGTAAATTTTTACAATGACTTCCAACAGGGGACCAATCAAACCACGCGATGGCAGACCACACCACACGTTAAGCCCCGGTAGATTCACCGCCTTCTCCATATAAACGTGAGGATTGACGGGCGACCAGTAGACACAATTGTAAAAGTTCACAGTACTGTTAAGTTTGAATTGCGCCTCGTCAGACCACACAACTGTCCCTGCAAATTCTCTATCCTCGCGAACCATGTGCTCAAACCATTCGCAGTATTCGACCCTACTATCCGGATCGTCCTCGTTGATCGCGTGTAGCAGTATTGGAATGTACACTTTCCACTGTGCACCCTTCAGAATGCGTCTTACGCTAGACAGGGTATTAACTGGTTTCGCTGCTATTGGTGGGTACTCATTCTTTGCTAACATCCAAGACTTGGTAAGTGGTAGTACACCATGTTTCAGTTGAATTGTTCGGTCTGAAAACTGCTCTTCTTTCTCCAGAGGAAGTTCGGTGGTTGATGCTGGGGGGGGCATAGCATATGGATTGCGCACCCAATCATAATTGTCGACAGTAATGAAGAAAAAATATTGTGCCATGTTATTCTAACGTCAGTCACCACTCGCACTGTGACCAACTCGTACGTTAGTGTGCCGCGGGATCTACTACAAAATACTATAGTGCGCCGTGAGAAGGAGGACGTTGGGAACCACTGGACTACACAGTGCTAGGAACTGTCCCAGGGTAAGGGCCCTCCTCGAGAACATAGTGGTAATGTCGTCGCCTTATAATCAACGGGTCCCGGGGTTGATGCCCGTTGGAGGCATATCGTAACGAACTCCGAGGTTTGCGAGATCGAACCAAGAACCTTGAACTATTGAGGTGGGTGATGCAACTCGAGGTATTATTCATTCTCTTGATTTGAGCACTCGCTCTTCATGGTAAGTCTAATAGTAACGAGCAAGAGGTACTAACTACACACTTGGAAATAGCAAAACAGGAACATTTGGATTTATACCTACAAGTCTAGATCAACATGGTTGGAATGGACTATACCTGTCTGTCTTTGATGATAAAGTTCCGCTGAAAGCTGATCAATCTCCTCAGTTGCTACTTGTTCGACGACTCCAGGCAAAAAACCCCACACCGCCCGTTGCTCTCAGTTTTGTTCTCTTGCCTGTTACCCTGGTCAGAGTAACAACGTTGAAACGTTTCAGTAAACGTTCTTATACGTTCTTAAACGTTGAAACGTTTATATAAGAAACGATAAAACGTACTGTGATACTTATCTTCACGATTAGTCAAACGTATCATTCATTCGCTCTTCATATTTTCCATCCTTAAATTCTGATAATTATGTATTTTATCTAACAACAGATTAAATTATATACCAAACATTATCGAGAAGCAATTCTCAAAACATTATACTAAGATATTAACATTATAATAAGTGTCCTTCCATAGCCATTTCAGTCTTCAAACTGCTTCCAACGGCTTCCGTACGTTGATTCGCGATTAGTCAAACATGTCAAATGTAACTGCTATTAGTAAACGTACGAGGAAAAATAAGTTTTGTAGAAATTCTCTTCTCAATAAGAATACTATATTACTACCTTCATTATATTAAATATTAATTAATTAATTAATTAATTCTCTAGCACTCTTGATTCTCAAAATTCGTAGTTACAGTTCAATTTGTACTTATCCTGAGCAAAATTTATATATATATTCTATTCCAATCTTTACAGATTTCTTTTAGATTCATCTCCATGTTCGTTTTGGTCCTTTACCATCAGGTTTCCCAACAAGATTCCTGTAAAAATCTCCTTTATTCCTTTCTCATTCGTGCCGGTTTAAAAAAAACATAGAGAGTTACAGTACTGTGCAAATTAATGCGGACAAAGAGAAAAATATACATTTTTTAAAATTTTTACACTCTTTATGTGAAATAATCGAATAAATACGTAACAGATTTATACTAGTAGTATCAGCTAACTTTTTGATGCGTACTTGAGAATGTTTACAACAATTGCAAGGTTTGAAGCATTGTTGTTGGTGTTTCATTGTTGTCGTTGTGCAATGCCAATATTATTAACCAACAGACTTCTGTGAGAGCTTGGCTGTAGTAAACACGCTTTTGTTGGGCACCGTGTTCCTACGAGTTTTCATTATGGATATAACACCCAGAAAACGTTCTAGAATTATTACACTGAGTGAGAACACATCCATTACTGTGCGGCAAATTGCTGAAGAGGCTGGTGTTGGGAAATCAGCGGTGTCAAAAATTATCAGAAACTACAGGGCAACTGCTAGTTTTTCTCCAAAGCGAAAAGGAAAGTGTGGTAGAAAACGCAAAACAACACCTAGAAGTGACACGTTACTGCTAAGAAACAGTAAAATTCACCCATACAAAACAAGTGTGGACCTGCAACGTGATTTGCTTTCTGTTGGGATCAGTATTGATGCATCAACTGTTCGACGTCGCTTACTTGAAGTTGGAAGAAAATCCAGGAAACCGGTTAAAAAGCAATTGTTGACAGCTAAAATGAAGACGAAACGCCTAAAATGGGCTAAGAAATACCAGAAATGGACAGTCGCTGATTGGAGGAAGGTAATATTCTCAGATGAGTCTCACTTTGAAGTGCATGGCTACAAAGCATCTGTTGTGCGACGAAGTCCAGGTGAACCTTTACGACCTGAACATTGCATTCAGTCAGTCAAACACCCACCCAAGCAAATGTTTTGGGGATTCTTTACTTGCAGTGGACCTGGAGGGCTCGTACCAGTGGATGGAATGATGAATTCCGCAAAATACATTGACATATTGAGGCGCAGAATTGTCCCACTCATTCAAAATCCCACTAACGACGGACAAGAAATTTTTCAGCATGACCTTGCTCCTTGTCACACATCAAAGTCTGTACGTAAATTTGCTTCTGACAACAATTTAATGATTCTAGATTGGCCAGGGAATTCACCGGATATGAAACCCATAGAAAACTTATGGGGTATTGTGAAGAAACGTGTAGCAAAAATGGACTGTTCAACGAAGCAAAAGGTCGTTACCAATGCGATTCATGTGTGGTTTTATGACAGTGATATCAAAGTTATGTGTTCAAATTTGGTTCAATCAATGCCAAACCGCATCAAGCAGCTAACAGCAGCCAAAGGAGGACATATTTCATATTAGTGTAAGTGTACGTTATGTACATCTCCAAGAAAGAGTAAAAAATGAAAAAAATATATATTTTTTCTCTTTGTCCGCATTAATTTGCACAGTACTGTAGTTAGTTAGTTGTTTCCCACTGTACTATTTCAATTTTTGAATAATCACATGTTAGTTATGAATGCATCGTTGACATCCTGTCTGATCATATATGTGTTTGGGCTGAGGCTCCGTATCTACCTGCAACATTATTTCTTCTTTTTTCTTGTTATCTGCTTTCTATATTTAACATTAGAAACAACACATTCCCATTAACAATATTTCATGTTATGCAAAACATTTAAGTTTTATACACCATCAGAGGTGTGATTGCAACAAACGTTACCACTACGTCATCCGACAAAAAAGTTAGAATCGGTATTGTTATATTTTATTGCTCAGGTCATTTCATATTTTTTTAATATGTATAGCTATAGTGAATATACTAACTTAAGCCCTCAGACTCGTAAACCAACAAATATACACACCTCTGTTAACTGCCTTGTATTTTGGGGAGAGGGGGACAATTGTAGCTGTTGGTGCAATACACTTTGAAGTTTTTGTTTTCTAAGTGCCACACATCAATTTCATCATAATTATCATTATTCATTCTTATTGTTGCCATTAGCCTCTTCTTTTTTTTTACAAATTTTTTCGTACTGATATTGCCTTAGCAGATTAACAGAAATCGTCTAAAATTTGAACTCGTGACACCTCCCAATACCATTGCAAGCTTACTTGTGATTGTCCCCCTCAATTATTCAAAATACCTCACTTTCATATTCAAATACACACAAGTAAAAAAGTTCATATTACATTAGTGATTTTAAATTTTATTCTTGGGGCCACTGTAGTAGCCAATATGTACCTTTGACCGCAACTCTGATTTCTTGACCAAACGACCGCAAAAAGTTGAAAAACTTATTTTCTCTCCCTGTTCCGCGCCTTATTTATTGCGCTGAAGATGTTTCACGGGCGCAGAAAAGCAGTGATGAGTGAAAGATGAGCTCTCATCTTCTCATCCTCTCATCTTCTCATCCTCTCATCTTCTCATCCTCTCATCTTCTCATTCTCTCATCTTCTCATCCTCTCATCTTCTCATCCTCCAAAATGTTTGTAGATCGTGACTTTTGTAAACCTCTCTCTCGAGAACGATGTGCCACACACACACACACATACACACATACACACATACACACATACACTCATTTTCTCTCCACGTTCCGTGCCTTATTTATTACGCTGGCGATGTTTCAGGGCGCAGAAAAGCAGTGATGAGTGAAAGATGAGCTCTCATCTTCTCATCTTCTTATTCTCTTATTTTTGAAGGACCAAATGTTTGTAGATCGTGACTTTTGTAAACCTCTCTCTCGGGAACGATGTGGCACACACATACACACGCGCGCGCGTGTATCATTTTCTCTCCCTGTTCCGCGCCTCATTTATTGCGCTGACGATGTTTCACGGGCGCAGAAAAGCAGTGATGAGTGAAAGATGAGCTCTCATCCTCTCATCCTCTCATCCTCTTATTCTTGAAGGATGAATGCATCTTATTGTAATTTTCCAAATCCCGGTCAAAATATTTGTATATCGTGACCTTCGTAAACCTCTTTTTTTCGGGAACAATATGGTGCACACACATAACACGCATGAGGTGGAACTGTCAACGGGTTCATTGCCATCCGCTTCCGCAGTGGACGACTCCACCCTTGGCAACCACAAACGGCAACAAACTTCCCGAACCTAATTATCTCGCATCCACTTCTACCCAAAACGAATCTGTAAGAGGATGCGAGGAAAAAATGATCAAATACCATGATAAACACGCATGAGGTGGAACTGTCAACGGGGTTTATTGCCATCAGCTTCCGCAGTGGACGACTCCACCCTCGGCAACCACAAACGGCAACAAACTTCCCGATCGAATACCATGATAAACACGCATGAGGTGGAAGTGTCAACGGGGTTCATTGCTAGGACATTGACTATAGCCCTCATTGTGTTTTCACCAAGGGGGTCGCGGTTTCTATATAACGCACCAGTTTCTTTTTTTGTACATCATTATCATAGTGAACCTCAATCGTGGCAGTTTAGTATTCTTAATTGTTTGTCTGATAGTATACATATATATCATCGTGGAAGTTTTAGTGAGCTACAAGTTTTATTTTGAAGTCTCTCTATTTTTCTTGAAAGGTGAACGTCAATTGTGGCAGTTCAGTATTTCTTAATTTGTTTGTCTGGCAGTATACATATATATCATCGTGGAAGTTTTAGTGAGCTACAAGTTTTTGAAGTCTCTCTATCTCTCTTGAAAGGTAAGTTTTTTTTCATGATATATATATATTTATTTTGTTTTGCGTCTGACACACACACACACACATATTCAGAAGAATCATAAAAATTGACACACACACCTCCTACAACAGTGTGTGCACTGTTCGCGTCTAATATATATATGTACTTGTGGAAGGAAAAAAAATGTCTAGCATTTTTTAATTTTTTTTTCCTTCTGTTTCAGTGCGCTTTCCCCTACCACCACCACCACTACAACCCCCCCAAAAAAATTTATCTGTATATATATAAATAACAGAGAGAAAAAATGGAATCGCAACCAGGTCCCTCCGGTTTTTGCGGGAAAGTGGCATGTCGCAACTGCGGTATATTAATTTCTAAACCTAATATTGCTAGGCATTTGAAAAAATGTCGTCTACCGGAACATGATGTCGTAGTCCCCCCGGCAAAGAAATCTCGCATTGATGCGCATGAAGGCGGTGCTTTGAATAAAAGTGCACGCATCATGACGTATAAATCTGGAAGCGACGAAAAATGTGACTCGAGCATCTTCCTCGACAATGTGAAATCGCGGGTAGTAGATCAATTACGTGATTGCCTCGTCAATGTTGCACTTAAAATTCATCTTGTCTTCACAGTAGTAGCCAATATGTACCTTTGACCGCAACTCTGATTTCTTGACCAAACGACCACAAAAAGTTGAAAAACTCACTTTCTCTCCCTGTTCCGCGCCTTATTTATTGCGCTGACGATGTTTCACGGGCGCAGAAAAGCAGTGATGAGTGAAAGATGAGCTCTCATCTTCTCATCCTCTCATCTTCTCATTCTATCATCTTCTCATTCTCTCATCTTCTCATCCTCTCATCTTCTCATCCTCTCATCTTCTCATCCTCTCATCTTCTCATCCTCCAAAATGTTTGTAGATCGTGACTTTTGTAAACCTCTCTCTCGAGAACGATGTGCCACACACACACACACACACATACACACATACACACATACACATATACACTTATATTCTCTCCACGTTCCGTGTCTTATTTATTACGCTGGCGATGTTTCAGGGCGCAGAAAAGCAGTGATGAGTGAAAGATGAGCTCTCATCTTCTCATCTTCTTATTCTCTTATTTTTGAAGGACCAAATGTTTGTAGATCGTGACTTTTGTAAACCTCTCTCTCGGGAACGATGTGGCACACACATACACACGCGCACGCGTGTATCATTTTCTCTCCCTGTTCCGCGCCTCATTTATTGCGCTGACGATGTTTCACGGGCGCAGAAAAGCAGTGATGAGTGAAAGATGAGCTCTCATCCTCTCATCCTCTCATCCTCTTATTCTTGAAGGATGAATGCATCTTATTGTAATTTTCCAAATCCCGGTCAAAATATTTGTATATCGTGACCTTCGTAAACCTTTTTTTTTCGGGAACAATATGGTGCACACACATAACACGCATGAGGTGGAACTGTCAACGGGGTTCATTGCCATCCGCTTCCGCAGTGGACGACTCCACCCTCGGCAACCACAAACGGCAACAAACTTCCCGAACCTAATTATCTCGCATCCACTTCTACCCAAAACGAATCTGTAAGAGGATGCGAGGAAAAAATGATCAAATACCATGATAAACACGCATGAGGTGGAACTGTCAACGGGGTTCATTGCCATCCGCTTCCGCAGTGGACGACTCCACCCTCGGCAACCACAAACGGCAACAAACTTCCCGATCGAATACCATGATAAACACGCATGAGGTGGAAGTGTCAACGGGGTTTATTGCTAGGACATTGACTATAGCCCTCATTGTGTTTTCACCAAGGGGGTCGCGGTTCCTATATAACGCACCAGTTTCTCTTTTTGTACATCATTATCATAGTGAACCTCAATCGTGGCAGTTTAGTATTCTTAATTGTTTGTCTGATAGTATACATATATATCATCGTGGAAGTTTTAGTGAGCTACAAGTTTTATTTTGAAGTCTCTCTATTTTTCTTGAAAGGTGAACGTCAATTGTGGCAGTTCAGTATTTCTTAATTTGTTTGTCTGGCAGTATACATATATATCATCGTGGAAGTTTTAGTGAGCTACAAGTTTTTGAAGTCTCTCTATCTCTCTTGAAAGGTAAGTTTTTTTTCATGATATATATATATTTATTTTGTTTTGCGTCTGACACACACACACACACATATTCAGAAGAATCATAAAAATTGACACACACACCTCCTACAACAGTGTGTGCACTGTTCGCGTCTAATATATATATGTACTTGTGGAAGGAAAAAAATGTCTAGCATTTTTTAATTTTTTTTTCCTTCTGTTTCAGTGCGCTTTCCCCTACCACCACCACCACTACAACCCCCCCAAAAAAATTTATCTGTATATATATAAATAACAGAGAGAAAAAATGGAATCGCAACCAGGTCCCTCCGGTTTTTGCGGGAAAGTGGCATGTCGCAACTGCGGTATATTAATTTCTAAACCTAATATTGCTAGGCATTTGAAAAAATGTCGTCTACCGGAACATGATGTCGTAGTCCCCCCGGCAAAGAAATCTCGCATTGATGCGCATGAAGGCGGTGCTTTGAATAAAAGTGCACGCATCATGACGTATAAATCTGGAAGCGACGAAAAATGTGACTCGAGCATCTTCCTCGACAATGTGAAATCGCGGGTAGTAGATCAATTACGTGATTGCCTCGTCAATGTTGCACTTAAAATTCATCTTGTCTTCACAGTAGTAGCCAATATGTACCTTTGACCGCAACTCTGATTTCTTGACCAAACGACCACAAAAAGTTGAAAAACTCACTTTCTCTCCCTGTTCCGCGCCTTATTTATTGCGCTGACGATGTTTCACGGGCGCAGAAAAGCAGTGATGAGTGAAAGATGAGCTCTCATCTTCTCATCCTCTCATCTTCTCATTCTCTCATCTTCTCATTCTCTCATCTTCTCATCCTCTCATCTTCTCATCCTCTCATCTTCTCATCCTCTCATCTTCTCATCCTCCAAAATGTTTGTAGATCGTGACTTTTGTAAACCTCTCTCTCGAGAACGATGTGCCACACACACACACACACACATACACACATACACACATACACACATACACTTATTTTCTCTCCACGTTCCGTGTCTTATTTATTACGCTGGCGATGTTTCAGGGCGCAGAAAAGCAGTGATGAGTGAAAGATGAGCTCTCATCTTCTCATCTTCTTATTCTCTTATTTTTGAAGGACCAAATGTTTGTAGATCGTGACTTTTGTAAACCTCTCTCTCGGGAACGATGTGGCACACACATACACACGCGCGCGCGTGTATCATTTTCTCTCCCTGTTCCGCGCCTCATTTATTGCGCTGACGATGTTTCACGGGCGCAGAAAAGCAGTGATGAGTGAAAGATGAGCTCTCATCCTCTCATCCTCTTATTCTTGAAGGATGAATGCATCTTATTGTAATTTTCCAAATCCCGGTCAAAATATTTGTATATCGTGACCTTCGTAAACCTTTTTTTTCGGGAACAATATGGTGCACACACATAACACGCATGAGGTGGAACTGTCAACGGGGTTCATTGCCATCCGCTTCCGCAGTGGACGACTCCACCCTCGGCAACCACAAACGGCAACAAACTTCCCGAACCTAATTATCTCGCATCCACTTCTACCCAAAACGAATCTGTAAGAGGATGCGAGGAAAAAATGATCAAATACCATGATAAACACGCATGAGGTGGAACTGTCAACGGGGTTCATTGCCATCCGCTTCCGCAGTGGACGACTCCACCCTCGGCAACCACAAACGGCAACAAACTTCCCGATCGAATACCATGATAAACACGCATGAGGTGGAAGTGTCAACGGGGTTTATTGCTAGGACATTGACTATAGCCCTCATTGTGTTTTCACCAAGGGGGTCGCGGTTCCTATATAACGCACCAGTTTCTCTTTTTGTACATCATTATCATAGTGAACCTCAATCGTGGCAGTTTAGTATTCTTAATTGTTTGTCTGATAGTATACATATATATCATCGTGGAAGTTTTAGTGAGCTACAAGTTTTATTTTGAAGTCTCTCTATTTTTCTTGAAAGGTGAACGTCAATTGTGGCAGTTCAGTATTTCTTAATTTGTTTGTCTGGCAGTATACATATATATCATCGTGGAAGTTTTAGTGAGCTACAAGTTTTTGAAGTCTCTCTATCTCTCTTGAAAGGTAAGTTTTTTTTCATGATATATATATATATTTATTTTGTTTTGCGTCTGACACACACACACACACACATATTCAGAAGAATCATAAAAATTGACACACACACCTCCTACAACAGTGTGTGCACTGTTCGCGTCTAATATATATATGTACTTGTGGAAGGAAAAAAAAATGTCTAGCATTTTTCAATTTTTTTTTCTTCTGTTTCAGTGCGCTTTCCCCTACCACCACCACCACTACAACCCCCCCAAAAAAATTATCTGTATATATATAAATAACAGAGAGAAAAATGGAATCGCAACCAGGTCCCTCCGGTTTTTGCGGGAAAGTGGCATGTCGCAACTGCGGAATATTAATTTCTAAACCTAATATTGCTAGGCATTTGAAAAAATGTCGTCTACCGGAACATGATGTCGTAGTCCCCCCGGCAAAGAAATCTCGCATTGATGCGCATGAAGGCGGTGCTTTGAATAAAAGTGCACGCATCATGACGTATAAATCTGGAAGCGACGAAAAATGTGACTCGAGCATCTTCCTCGACAATGTGAAATCGCGGGTAGTAGATCAATTACGTGATTGCCTCGTCAATGTTGCACTTAAAATTCATCTCGTCTTGACCCTGCTGTATGAGAAAGTTGTCTCGTCCAAGACAAGCACTTTCAGCTTTTACGTAGGGTGTGAAGGCTTACACGATGACAATAACGAGGATCTTGACGAGATAGTGACACGGCTATTTGACCACCTGACACAAAAACAAGAAGACTTTGAAGGTAGAGGAAGTGGATGGAGTCTTTGCGGTCGCAGGCACATGTTAGAACTTCGAGTCTGCAATTTCAAACCATTACGCAGCGCTCAAAAAAAAAAAAAAAAAAAGCAAAATGCAGTGTTGAACATACAAAGTAACGATGCGAAGAGTTTCCTGTGGTCTGTCATCGCCGCATTACACCCAGCTAATAATAATGACCCCCAACGTCTGTCCAATTACAAACGATACGAGGGAAGATACGAGAATGTGATGAGAGGAATTTCCTATCCTGTGCCTCTGAATAAAATCAATCAATTTGAAAAAAACTATAGAGAGGAAAAAGGAGAAGATATCAATATTTCTGTGTTTGGGGTTGACGATTGCGACAATATTCGTGTGTTAAGACCTGCTAGAAGCCAGAATAATGTAATTCGACTCTTGCTTGTAGATGGCCGTTACAGTTTGATTCGCAATTTTTCTCGCCTACTCGGAAGACAGATGAGCAAGCATCACGATAAGATCGAAATTTGCGATCGGTGCTTGAGAATTTTTCGCGGGGGTAAGAAGATGAAAGAACAGCACAAGTGTTTTGGCTCCGTGAATGCAGAACCCGAAGATGTCATGCCGGAACCCGGAACCAAGATGAAATTTCAGAAACACCAGGCTCTTCTCCACCATCCCGTCGTCCTTTATGCCGACTTTGAAAGCTTCCAAGTTCCCATGACGTCTTGCAACCCTGATCCCTCTACCTCAAGCACGATCCAAATTTTTCACCACGAGCCTTGCAGTTTCTCCATCTACGGAGAAAAATTGAATGATGTCATCTTGTATTGCGGACCTGATGCGGCAAAACATTTTGTTAAGAAAATAGCGGAATGTGCGAGAGAACTTGCACCCAGCCTGAAAGGCTCTTACGTTTCTCCACCTGCTCTCACGACGGAACAACAACAGGGGCATGACGCGGCAACAAGATGCGCGGAGTGTAACCGGGTTTTCACCGCCGAAAATTACAAGGTCGTCCACCATAACCATCAGAATGGATTATTTCTAAACACCATCTGTAATTCGTGCAATCTCAAGATTAAGGAGTCGCATTTCGTTGCCGTGTTTCTGCACTACACGGAGAAGTACGACACGCATCTCTTCGTCAAAGAGCTCTACAACATAACTTCTCGAATCAGGATCATTCCGAGAACGAGCGAGAAGTATATTGTGGTGAGAGTGTGGATCCCTCTCCAAGAAGGGGGAAGCGTGGAAGTGCGAATCCTGGACTCTTACAATTTCCTGTCCTCCAGCCTGGCCACCCTTGCATCTCAACTTGGCGACGAAGATCTTGTGGCCACCAAGCAAATGTGTTTTTCGAGGAGAGATGAGAATTTGAATCTGTTGCGTCGCAAGGGTGTCTACCCCTACGAGTACGTCAACGATTTCGACAAATTTGACGAGACGGAACTTCCACCCCGGGAGGCATTTTATTCTCATCTCACGGAGGACGTCTGTTCCGAAGAGGACTACGAACACGCTCGTAGTGTATGGACGGCATTTAATTGCCAAACTTTTCGCGATTATCACGATCTCTATCTGAAATTGGACGTGACTCTCCTCATGGACATTTTCGAATCGTTTCGTAAGAGATGCATCGCGATATACAAGTTGGATCCTGCGTATTTCTTCACGACGCCGGGGTTGACTTGGGCTTCGATGATGAAATACACCAACGTGGAACTAGGACTCATTGCAGAGAAGGAACAGTATGCCTTCATGGAGAGTGCGATACGCGGTGGCATCGTCCAATGTCCCCGACGCCATGCTCAGGCAAACAATCCTCATACGCCTGGTTACGATGCATCGAAGCCCAACACCCATATTGTCTACTGGGATGTCAACAACCTGTACGGCCACTCCATGTCCCAGTGTCTTCCCATCAGCGACTACGCGTGGATGACTGAAGAGGAACTCTCCTGCGAAGATTTTCTCAACTGGAGCGAAGATAACGAATGGGGCTGTTTCTTGGAAGTGGATCTCGATTATCCCGAAACGCTTCACGAGAAACATCACGGATTGGCCCTGGCCCCCACCAAAAAGAAGCCACCTGGAGAATCATCGGAGCCAAAACTAATACTAAGCATGGAGAACAAGCGGAATTACATTCTGCACTACCGACTCCTCCAATTTTACATAAGTCACGGCTTGCAGTTGAAGAAAGTTCATAGAGGATTGAAGTTCCGACAGAGCAAGTGGCTGGAACCTTACATAACCGAGAACACGCGCCGCAGAGCGCAATCGACATCGCCTGCAGACAAGGATCTGTACAAACTGTTCAATAACGCCATATACGGCAAGACGATGGAGAACGTGCGTAATTACATCGACGCAACGTTGGTCACGGACGAAAAGAAATTTGAGAAGATCGTCGCGTCCCCCTACTTCAAAAACTTCACCATTTTCGACGAGAATCTAGTATTCGTCGAGAGGAACAAGAAGCAAGTGATGCTCAACAAGCCGATTGAGTAGAGTATTTTTGTGACTCCCACGCCAACTCTGATTTCTCGACCAAACGACCGCAAAAAGTTGAAAAACTCACTTTCTCTTCCTGTTCCGCGCCTCATTTATTACGCTGACGACGTTTCACGGGGGCAAAAAGGCAGTGATGAGTGAAAGATGAGCTCTCATCTCCTCATCCTTCTCATCTTTCTTATTCTCTTTTTATTCTCTCATCTTCTTATCCTCCAAAATGTTTGTAGATCGTGACCTTTGTAAACCTCTCTCTCGAGAACGATGTGCCACACACACATACAGACACATACACACAGATACACACACAGATACACACACATACAGTTATTTTTCTCTCCACGTTCCGTGCCTTATTTATTACGCTGGCGATGTTTCAGGGTGCAGAAAAGCAGTGATGAGTGAAAGATGAGCTCTCATCTTCTCATTTTTTTATTTTCTTATTTTTGAAGGACCAAATGTTTGTAGATCGTGACCTTTGTAAACCTCTCTCTCTCGGGGGAAGGATGTGGCACACACATACACACGCGCGCGCTCTCATCTTTTTATTTTTTTATTCTCTTATTTTCTTATTCTCTTATTCTTTTATTTTGAAAGATGAGTGTATTTTATCGTAATTTTCCAAGTCCGGGACCAAATGTTTATATATTGCGACCTACGTAAACCTCTCCTCTCATCTTCTCATCTTCTCATTTTTGAAAAATGAGTGCATTTTATCGTAATTTTCCAAGTCCGGGACCCAAATGTTTATATATATTGTGATATTCGTAAACCTCTCCTCTCATCCTCTTATTTTTGAAAGATGAGTGTATTTTATCGTAATTTCCCAAGTCCGGGGCCAAATGTTTATATATTGCGACCTACGTAAACCTCTCTCTCGGGGAGGGAACGATGTGCCACACACATACGTGCGCGCGCTTATGTATTGTAACACAAACAAACAAACAAAATAATAATTGTTGTTTTTTAGGATGGCTGGCCCCTATAACTTTGCCGGGGTGCGTGGTAACGGCGAAATCATCACGAGTTTAGATTTGTACTGCGAATGTTGTCAAAAATTTAATGAATGTTGTTTATTCTCGATGCTAGAATCTTACATAGATTATTCTCTAAAAACGAAAATTGATAATCCTATGCCAAGCCCCCAACGCATTCAGGCAATTTCTAATGTTCGCGTGGATAGCGACGCTCGGTAGAATTTTTCCTGTCCCCTGTGGAGCAATTGTGTTTCGTCGCCCAATGTAACATTTTCATCACGGACCAAACTATCCACAGCAACCCCTCCCCGAACCCATTCACCTTGCATCCTCTTTCGCCCGAAGAGATTCTATTTTTTTTTTAGCTTTCCCACGGTTCTGAATAAAGAATCCATCACATCCCCGATAACAATAGAATCAGAGGGGGATGTGGCGGAAGCAAACACAGCAGCATCTTCCGCTTTTTGAGTTTTATACTGGGAATCGTTTGTTTCACACACCACACCCTGACGGGGCGTGGAATACAGGCCGAGGGGGAAATGATCGACAATACATACATGGGAGGAACTATCAACGTCCTGTTTATTGTTATTTGTCCCCCACAGGATATTGTGCGCATCACAAAATTTTTGTTGAAAAAAATATATAACATGAGTAAATCAGTCAACAAGGGTTTTTATTGGCTAGGACATTGACTATAGCGCTCATTGTGTTTTCACCAAAGAGAGTCGCGTGGAGTAGGAAGGAGAGAAGGAGAAAAAGGAGAGGAGTTCCTATATAACCTACC
Source organism: Lepisma saccharinum (assembly GCF_977018435.1). NCBI lineage: Eukaryota > Metazoa > Arthropoda > Insecta > Zygentoma > Lepismatidae > Lepisma > Lepisma saccharinum. The sequence goes on from NC_139236.1 coordinate 1,679,508, forward strand.
AGTTTTTTGTACGTCATTATCATAGTGAACGTCAATCGTGGCAGTTCAGTATTTTTTAATTTGTTTGTCTGGCAGTATACATATATATCATCGTGGAAGTTTTAGTGAGCTACAAGTTTTATTTTGAAGTTTCTCTATCTCTCTTGAAAGGTGAACGTCAATCGTGGCAGTTCAGTATTTTTAATTGTTTATCTGGCAGTATACATATATATTATCGTGGAAGTTTTAGTGAGCTACAAGTTTTTATTTTGAAGTCTCTCTCTATCTCTGTTGAAAGGTAAGTTTTTATTTTCATGATATATTAATATTTTTTGTTTTTGCGTCTGACACACACATATTCAGAGGAGTCATAAAAAATTGACACACACTTACATGTCGTATATTTTTAACCTCCTACAACAGTGCACGCACACATACATACATACATACATACATACATACATACATACATACATACATACATACTGTTTGCGTCTAATATATATATGTGGAAGGAAAAAATATCTAGCATTTTTTTCAACTTTTTTTTCCTTCTGTTTCAGTGCGCTTTCCACTACCATCACCACAACCCCCCAAAAAATTTCTCTGTGTATATATATATAAATAACAGAAGGAAAAAATGGAATCGCAACCAGGTCCCTCCGGTTTTTGCGGGAAAGTGGCATGTCGCAACTGTGGAAAGTTGATTTCTAAACCTAATATTGCTAGGCATTTGAAAAAATGTCGTCTTCCGGATCATGATGTCGTAGTCCCGCCGGCAAAGAAATCTCGCACTGATGGGGATGAGGAGGGTGCTTTGAATAAAAGTGCACGTATCATAACGTATAAATCTGGAAGGGATGAAAAGTGTGACTCGAGCATCTTCCTCAACAATGTGAAATCTCTGGTAGTCGATAAATTACGTGATTGCCTCGTCAATGTTGCAATTAAAATTCATCTTGTCTTGACTCTGCTGTATGAGAAAGTTGTCTCGTCCGAGTCAAGCACTTTCAGCTTTTACGAAGGGTGTGAAAGCTTACACGATGACAATAACGAGAATCTTGACGAGATAGTGACACGGCTATTTGATCACCTGACACAAAAACAAGAAGAGTTTGAAGGTAGAGGAAGTGGGTGGAGTCTTTGCGGTCACAACCACATGTTAGAACTTAGAGTCTGCAATTTCAAACCATTACGCAGCACTCAAAAAAAAACAAAAAAACAAAAAAAGCAAAATGCAGTGTTGAACATACAAAGTAATGATCAGAAGAGTTTCTTATGGTCTGTCATCGCTGCATTACACCCGTCTAATAATAGTCACCCCCAACGTCTGTCCAATTACAGAGGATACGAGGGAAGATACGAGAATATGATGAGAGGAATTTCCTATCCTGTGCCCCTGAATAAGATCAATCAATTTTTAAAAAACTATAGGGAGGAAAAAGGAGAATATATCGATATTTCTGTGTTTGGGGTTGACGATTCCGGCAATATTCGTGTGTTAAGACCTGCGAGAAGGCAGAATAATGTAATTCGACTCTTGCTTGTAGATGGCTGTTACAGTTTGATACGGAATTTCTCAGGATTAGTAGGAAGGCAGATCAGCAAGAATCGCGATAAGATCGAAATTTGCGATCGGTGTATGAGAATTTTTCGCGGGGGTAAGAAGATGAGAGAACAGCACAAGTGTTTTGGCTCTGTGAATGCAGAACCTGAAGATGTCATGCCGGAACCCGGAACCAAGATGAAATTTCAGAAACACCAGGCTCTTCTCCACCATCCCGTCGTTCTTTATGCCGACTTTGAAAGCTTCCAAGTTCCCATGACGTCTTGCGACCCTGATCCCTCTACCTCAAGCACGACCCAAATTTTTCACCACGAGCCTTGCAGTTTCTACATCTACGGAGAAAAATTGAATGATGTCATCTTGTATTGCGGACCCGATGCGGCAAAACATTTTGTTGAGAAGATAGCGGAATGCGCGAGAGAACTTGCACCTGGCCTGAAAGGCTCTTACATTTCTCCACCTGCTCTCACAACAGAACAACAACAGAGACATGACGCGGCGACAAGATGCGAGGAGTGTAAGCAGGCTTTCACCCCCGAAAATTACAAGGTTGTCCACCATAACCATCAGAATGGATTATTTCTAAGCACCATCTGTAATTCGTGCAATCTTAAAATTAAGGAGTCGCATTTTGTTGCCGTGTTTCTGCACTACACGGAGAAGTACGACACACATCTCTTCGTCAAAGAGCTCCACAACATAACTTCTCGAATCAGCATCATTCCGAGAACGAGCGAGAAGTATATTACAGTGAGAGTGTGGATCCCTCTTGAAGAAGGAGGAAGTGTGGAAGTGCGAATCCTGGACTCTTACAATTTCCTGTCCTCCAGCCTCGCAAGCCTTGCATCTCAACTTGGCGACGAAGATCTTGTGGCCACCAAGCAAAAATGTTTTTCGGGGAGAGATGAGAATTTGAATCTGTTGCGTCGCAAGGGCGTCTACCCCTACGAGTACGTCAACGATTTCGAGAAATTTGATGAGACGGAACTTCCACCCCGGGAGGTATTTTATTCTTCTCTCACGGAGGACGTTTGTTCCGAAGAGAACTACGAACACGCTCGTAGTGTGTGGACGGCATTCAATTGCCAAACTTTACGCGATTATCACGATCTTTATCTGAAATTGGACGTGACACTTCTGATGGATATTTTCGAATCGTTTCGTAAGAGATGCATCGCGATATACAAGTTGGATCCTGCGTATTTCTTCACCACGCCGGGATTGACTTGGGAATCGATGATGAAATACACCAACGTGGAAGTGGGCCTCATCGCAGAGAAGAAACAGTATGCTTTCATGGAGAGTGCAATACGCGGTGGCATCGTCCAATGTCCCCGACGCCATGCTCAGGCAAACAATCCTCATACGCCTGGTTACGATGCATCGAAGCCCAACACCTACATTGTCTACTGGGATGTCAACAACCTGTACGGCCACTCCATGTCCCAGTGTCTTCCCATCAGCGACTACGCATGGATGACCGAAGAGGAACACTCCTGCGAGGATTTTCTCAACTGGAGCGAAGATAATGAATGGGGTTGTTTCTTGGAAGTGGATCTCGATTATCCCGAAACACTTCACGAGAAACATCATGGATTGGCCCTGGCCCCCTCCAAAAAAAAGCCACCTGGAGGATCAGAGCCAAAACTCATACTAAGCATGGAGAACAAGCGGAATTACGTTCTGCACTACCGACTCCTCCAATTTTACATAAGTCACGGCTTGCAGTTGAAGAAAGTTCATAGAGGATTGAAGTTCCGACAGAGCAAGTGGCTGGAACCCTACATAACCGAGAACACGCACCGCAGAGCGCAATCGACATCGCCTGCAGACAAGGATCTGTACAAACTGTTCAATAACGCCATCTACGGCAAGACGATGGAGAACGTGCGTAATTACATCGACGCAACGTTGGTCACGGACGAAAAGAAATTTGAAAAGATTGTCGCGTCCCCCTACTTCAAAAACTTCACCATTTTCGACGAGAATCTAGTATTCGTCGAGAGGAACAAGAAGCAAGTGATGCTCAACAAGCCGATTGCCATAGGTGCCACTGTCCTTGAACTATCAAAATTGCACATGTACCAATCGTACTACGATCAGTTTCAACCTTTTTATGGAGATAACATCCAAATATGTTACATTGACACGGATAGCTTCATTTTTCTAATCCAAACACCAAGCCTCGAACATGATCTGACTAAGATGAAGCATCTGTTTGATTTTAGCAACTTACCATCAGGCCATCACTTACATTCGGCAGAAAACAAAATGACGATTGGAAAGTTCAAAGATGAAGTTGGCGGGGAGTACATCAGCGAATTTGCGGGGCTTCGTGCCAAAATGTACTGTGTAAAGATTGCAGAAGAAAAAGAGATCAAGAAAGCGAAGGGGGTGGGAAAAATAAGTACCAGCAAATTTAGCATGCAAGACTACAAGGAATGCCTTTTTCATGGTAAAAGGCAACTCAGCACCGATCATCGCATTGCAAGTAAATTGCATGATTTGTACACGACGCGCGTAACCAAAGTAGCATTGGATGCAACGGACAATAAGTTACGTGTTCTCGATTGTAAAATCCACACGCGAGAGTGGGGGCACTACAATGGAAGCGATAAATGTGACGTGTGTTAACTGTAACCCCATAGCCATGAAGTCCGCTGTGTCTTTTCCTCTTCAAAAGCAGGCGGAGGAAAAGAATGAAAGAGGGAGCCCTCGGGCGATGAAAAATAAGAGTTGAATTTAATGAGCCTCAGTTTGAAGCGGGCTTAACAACATAATAACAGGTTGCAACTTTTCATCGCCCGAGGGCTCCCTCTTTCATTCTTTTCCTCTGTCTGGTTTTGAAGAATAGCAAAGGCACGTGTTAAATACCTAACAAGGACAATGAATCTCTTTGGTTTTCGCAAACAAAGCAACATGGAGACTGCATTACCAAATTCCAATAACCTCTTACCTTCCGTGTTATCTAAACTCAATGGTCTACTAATTGTACATCTTAATAGTATATGGACGGAAATAAATAACGATGTGGGCAAGATGTTTTACGTCTTCAATAACAATTTACATTTCTATGAAATTCCGATCGACGGGAAACTTCAAATCACCGTGAATCCGGAGAACACAGGCGAAATCAAAATTTCTACCGGCAAGAACATTTTTCGAATGAAGCACGACAAGATACTTTCTAACATGTCGTACGATGTGTCTGCAGGAGATTATCTTTACGTGGAACTCCTAGGAGATTACGACAAACTTATTCCTCTCTTCGTAGAATTACGAATCGTCTATCCTATTATAAATAACCGTTAACCAAAAATGCCTAACGACATTTTCGGCAACACCAAGCGTGTAGACCATGCAGAAGAGATTCTCATGTTGGACATTCGAGTTAAGAAGTTGAGGACCGATTTGATCGCTTTGCAGGAGACCTTAAACAAAAGTTTAGAGTCTGAGATCGCTACGCTCCAAACGCAATGTCTCGATCCCATTCTGAAAATCGATTCCGAACTGAAAACACTGATAAAAAATTATGTCGACGTACCTTCTTACGACAACATTCAAAATATACAGTTGAGCATGGATTCGCTTCAAAATGATTTGGCCAAATTACAGCAATTTCAATCGAAAAATGAAGATTTGGAAAAATTGAAACTCGAAATCGAAGAGCGAACTTCCGCAATAGAAAAAAATTTCTCTGAACTTCAAACCGTGGTGAATGATATTGATATAGAACGCTTGCAGGTCGTTGTTTCTAAATTACAAGAAGAATTCACCGGCACGTTGGAAGAAATTAAATCCAAGTTGCAGACTTTGGAAGATACCATGACGAACCTACCATCGTCGGACGAACTGCAGGTCATCGGTAAAAGCGTCGCGAACATAAAAATTCAATTGGAGGCTTATCAAGATTTCGAACACATTCAAACCACCATCGCTACGCTTCAGGCGTCCTTGGAATTGATCAACGAAGAAATTAAAAATATTCACGCTGAAGCAAGTGTGTTGACGAGTATTCAGGACACGTTGAGCACGGTTCAGCAGAAGATCCAATATTTGGAAAATTTGAACGTCGAATCCAATCTTACTCATTTTCATCACGTACTGGACAACATACAGGGTGACTTGGAATCGTTACGAACGAGCGTGCCTTCGAGCGAAGATTTGGAAAAATTGAAAACGGCGGTGACGGCCCTATCAGATTCGAGTGACATCAAAAGTTCGTTGAGCGATCTCGAGAGTAAAGTGGCCAATCTCCCCACCTCCAAAGAATTACATGCCTTGAAAAGGAACATATCACGTATGCTGAAACGACTGGAAACGGAAACGGCGAACGTGGAACAGATTCGAGACGAACTTGCTTCGCTGGTGTCGACGCTGCCCACTTCGCAGAGCGTCGCAGACCTTCACACGCAGTTTACAGAGATGCGAAGCATCGTGAACGATCTTACCGAGAAGAGCTCGAAATTGAATCAAGTCGAGAACCTTCAGAACATCGTCGTCAACATCAGAGATCAAGTTGGAGTGCTGGAATCAACGCAGGAATCAACGCTGACCTCTTTCGGTGCCAAGTTGCAAGAACTCAACGAAAGCTACAAGCAGTTGAAGGTGGAAGTGAAAATCAAACCGTCATTTTCTACCGTAACAGATACCATAGTCGAACATTTGTTGCCCGTACAAAACACACTGGGTCAGTTTCACAGTAACCTCGTTAGCGTCGACACTAAATTCGCTAAACTGCATTCTCTGCAAGCCATCGAAATCAACAGCGTACCCAATCAACAGAGAATCTCCACGTTCGTCGAAGGTAACAAACTGTACATGCTACATCCTTATCACCCGTACTACAAGTTTTTCCTCGATGGCACGATTCAGATAAACGAATTTTCGTACTGGTCTCACGGCAGAAAAGCTAGCGTTCCCACCATGACTTTGATATCGAATCGTGGTGTCCAGAAAGCAGGAAACATTCCTCTGGCACGTTGGAACGAAACGCGCAACATATATGAAATACACGAAGACGAAGATCTCACCGTTTTCGACGTGAGTGCCGGCGATAAGCTGATCATTCAAAACACGAGCGAAGTGCCACCCTCTTTGAATCCCATCACGCTGGTGCTTCTCTTCAAACGTAATCTCTAAAAATAATAAAAATGTCTAGGCAAGCCATCGTCCAAGAATTGCATAAACCTGCACGCCGCAACTACAAACGTTTGGCTGTGGTAACCAAGGGAATCGACGACCTCTGGGAAAGCGACCTCGTCGAAATGAGTAGCGGCAAGTTAAAAAACGTGCATAAATTGAACAAGGGCAACAAGTACCTCCTCACCGTCATAGACACATTTTCGAAATTCGCATGGGCTCTACCTTTGAAGGCAAAAACAGGAACGTGCCTCACGGAAGCATTCAAGACAATTTTTCGCGAAAGCGGCGGCAGACGACCTCGGTTTCTGCACACGGACAAAGGGAAGGAATTTTACAATGCCGTATTCCAAAAGTTTATTCGGAAACACAACGTTCAACATTACTCGACCTTCAGTGACGTCAAGGCCAGCATCGTGGAAAGATTCAATCGCACTCTGAAATCGCGCATGTGGTCACGCTTCACGCTTCAGGGAAGCTACAAGTGGGTCACTATTCTCCCGGAACTTGTTAACGACTATAATCACACACGGCACGCAACGATAGGCATGAAGCCAGCTGACGTTACCAAGTCCGACGAGCAGCGTTTAATTTCTAGCGTTTACTGTCCAAAGTACACGCCCACGACAAAAAAGGCTAAATACAAAATTGGAGAACAGGTGAGGGTTAGTAAATTGAAGCGAACGTTCGACAGGGGTTTCACTCGAAACTGGAGCACCGAACTTTTTACCGTGGTTCGAGTTCTACCCGGGAACCGTCACACGTATATAATAAAGGACAGTGGCGGTGAAATTTTATTGGGGCGCTTCTATGAAGAGGAACTCTCTAAAACTAAATACCCCAACACGTACCTTATTGAAAAAGTTTTGCGCAAGAGAGGCAACAAACTTTTGGTGAAATGGCTGGGACTTCCGGAAACAAGTTGGATCGATTCAAACAAAGTGATTCTATGAGTACGTGGAATGTTGTGAAACGTTTACCTAATTCGGAAAATAGAAGGAAGAAAAAGAACGGCGAATTGCTTCCCGACAGCATCCGTTGTCTGATCGTAGGTCCTTCGGGGTGTGGGAAAACGACACTGCTCGTGGACAATTTTCTCCTCGCACCGAATTGGTTAGATTGGAAGAACAGGCACCTGTACGTGTTCTCGAAAAGTTTGGAGCAATCCAAATACCAGCAACTGATGAAACTGTACGATGGTCTGGACATTGCAACGTTCACCTCGGAAATAAAACCACTTGACAATTGTCGTGAAAATTCAGTCGTTGTGTTCGACGACGCCATTCTGGAAAATCAAAATGAAATTCGCAACTTTTTCACGCAAGGTCGTCACAAAGGAATGGATTGCTTCTACCTAGCTCAAACATTTTCCAAAATTCCAAAACAGTTAGTACGTGACAATGCTAATTTCATATGTTTGTTTCGTCAAGATCACACCAACCTCAAGCATGCGTACGATGACTACGTAGGGGGGGACATGAACTACAATCAATTTTCGGAAGGCTGCTGCTCTACTTGCTGGAACGGTGACGATTTCGGATTTGTGACGATCGACATGACGAGGAAACCCAACGACGGAAAATACAGAAACAAAATCAACGACTTTCTAAACGTTGCAACGTTGTGAGAAACGACGTATATAAATAACGTCATGACGAAACGAAAAATTGAAGACGAAAATCTCAAGCTTCGCGATTACCTCGCGAAACGCTTCAAAGGTTGGAAATCCGAAAATCGCGGATTCTACGAAGAGAAGAAACGTCAGGATCAACCTGTGATCGATGCCATCAGCGGTCTAGGTAAAGAAATTAAAAGTGTCACGGAACAAAATAAAAATTTGATTAATGAACTCGTACCGCTCGCAGCTAAAAGTTACGCCGTACCCACGCCCATTTCGAGCATTCCTTCGACGCCGTTCGAACTGAAGGATGCACCGGCACGACGTCGAGCCATAGGCAGCACGTCGTCGTCTTCGGATAAGATCGAGTTGGGACCTTTGGCACGAGACTACCTGAGCACGGGGAAATTCGACAAGGATGAAGTGTTCGGATTGTATCCCAGCATGGAAACCAGCGAAGGCGGCGGTGTGGTGTGGAAGATTGGGAAATCGAAGGTGACCTTCGAAGGCAACGACATTAAAGTCAATTTAGGCGACAAGGATAGTTGGAACAGGTATCCGGGTACGGTGGGACTGTGGGAACTCGTTGCCAAAAAGCAGCCGAAAGATTACACCGACGAAGATTACCAAAGTTACAAGGAAATTCTGATCATGACGGATGCCTTGTACCAGAACAACGACGCCTCGCAGAATAGGGTGAAATCAAGCAGCGGCGAGAAGTACAGGAATCTCATCAAACCGATTTGGAACCAGGTCAAAACAGGCAGCGGCGTCAAACGCTACAACACCTTACCCAAAGAATTCGTTTGGGTGGACGACGTAAGGAAACTCGTGGACCGATTGTTGGTGATAGCCGGCGAGGAGAATGCAGGCAACCGTAATTTCTACAACGAGAAGGTTGGCATCGTGGACATGATCAGCACGAAACTTTCCAACTTCATCGTTAACGACGACAAGGGCATAGGTTACCTCATCAAAATCATCAACACGCTGCCTCCGAAATTTTGGAACGTGGCCGAAGGAAAGGGACTTGTGAACGACATCATCAACAAGTTACCTTTCGAGATGCATCTACCTGGCTACCAGTACTGTGGACCGGGTACCAAACTCGAGAAAAGATTGGAGAGAGGAGACAAGGGTGTGAATCCGTTGGACGCCGCATGCAAAGATCACGACATTGCTTACAACACCACACAGACGGATCTGGATGCACGTCACGAAGCAGATAGAAAGTTAGAGCACGCAGCTTTCGAAAGGTTCGTGAGCAGAGACGCATCGTTGGGTGAACGGGTCGCCGCACTAGGCACCACCATCGCCATGAACACGAAACAAAAATTGGGGTGGGGTATATAAATAACATACAGTAAAAAAAAACAACATGGCTTGCATAACTGATTTGCCGCACGAACTACTATCTAAAATATTCAAAAAGGTAGTTAACGGAGATGTTAATAAACTTGTGATCATAGCAAAAACAACGCCGGAATTTCGCATCCCTTGTGAAATGGTTCTCAAGGACCATCTTCGGGAGATCAGCGGCCTGAGGTGCGATGATCTCAACATTCTGCTTTCGGCTGCAGGGGAAAAATTAAACGATAGGTTGGACGAACTGCACGAGGCAATGCAGGGAAGAAGACGGTATACTGATGATTGGTACAAGTCTATGCAGGAGAGGGAAGATATCACTACGCACATCATCGTGTTCTCCGAAGCACGAACTTTCTTCCTCTGTTAAAAAAATAATAATATATATATACGTGTCAAAAAACTTGATATATAAATAACACACATCGTGAAAAGAATAATCTTCGGTATATATAAATAACTCACATCGTGAAAAAACAATTAAATTTCTCTAACACACACACTGAAAATTTTCTCTTCTTCGATATGACAACTGAAAAAATGAGTGATCTCCAAGCATTAAAACAAATGCTAAATTTGTCAGTCGAGTATGTAAAAATTCGGGAATTGGAAGTCGACAAATCTTACACGATAACTTCCGGTTCAATTGTTTCTACCCAGTATGGTCCCAAGGTACGTCTGTTGCTCAACGCACAATACAGTCTATTTTTACCAGATCGATATGCTAACATGTTATGCGACGAGAAGCTATCTATTTTAATCGAGAACAAAACTCAAATCGTGTACAAGGGGACAAAAGAACTTCTTGGCAAGAAAACGAAGCACGTAATAGAATTTGTGTAACAACTGCGAGGCCTTGAAAATATATAAATAACATACCGTAAAAAAACTACACAAGAGAAAAATCTCAGAATATATGTAAATAACATACCGTGAAAATAACACATAGAGCATCAACATGAAGCCCAAGGGTGTCGTGTACCAGATACCATACTCCAATCTAAAAAATCTAGGTGCTCTCGATGGGTTACTCACCAAGAAACAACGCGAGAAGAAACGTTCTTGCTTGTCGAAAGGACATGGAATGAAATTACTGCTCAGCACACCTCAATTGAAAAGATTGCAGCGTTCGCGGAAACAGCAAAAAATCGGAGGTTTCATATTCAGCATCCCGGCCATCCTAGCAGCATTGGGGGCCGTTGGAAGTTTGGCTGGCGGAAGTGCCGCCATTGCGAAAACCGTCATCGACTCGAAGAAGAACAAGGCGGAATTGGAAGAACAGAAACGTCACAACCTGGCCATGGAGAAGAAAGGAGGAAAGGGCGTGATGAAGAAGTTTAAAAAAAAGAAACAGAAGCACTCACCAACCGAGACATTGAATCTCTGATCGAACCGTTACAAATCAAACACTTCAGAGGAGTTTTTATGTCCGACTCGTTACCTTCAAGCGTGAAAAAAAGAGAATGTGGCGTAGTCAACTTGGACGGTCAAGAAAATCCAGGCACACATTGGATATGTTACCACAAAAACGATGATAAAGCATTCGTTTTCGATTCTTTCGGAGGTGTTCCACCTACAAATTTAGTTCATTATCTGAAAACGAACAAAACCTCTATATACTACAACGACGAACGCATTCAAGATTTCGGAGACGTAAACTGCGGTCATCTCTGCCTCTCCGTGCTCGCGTTTCTCTCTAAAATAAATAACCCTACGGTCGAAGATTTCCAGAAAGTACTGTGGAACCTGAAACAGCATCACTAGGATGGGCGTGTTCCATCTCACGAGCGAATCTTCAATCTTGAAACTCACGCTGCACGACGACATTGTCTATCCTAAATCCGTGGCTCTGCGTGCATTCTACAGCATGTACCTCATACCTAATGTTACGCAGCACAACAACAAAATTAGCGTCGGAAGCGAACACATCGTCGTCACGCCAGGACAATACAATCTTTCCACTTTGCAAGCTCAGTTACCCAAAGGCACATACCTTTCTCAAAATTCCGTCACGCACAGAGTGGAAATCCTATCCGCGACGGAGACCGTGGACCTGGGCACCATGGGAGAACTTTTAGGTTTCGAGAACGACACCAAACTCGAAGCTGGCATCAAGCACGTGGCAACAAACATTCCTAAATTTTTGGCCATAGAGACTCTGAACGTACACTGTAACGTGGCGGAAGGTATGATCACGAAATCCTCGGACGGATTGTTAGGAAGTCACAAGCAGACGGGAATCATAGCCACTTTCAAACCAAGTTCCGAATTCATGGAACCGATCATCTACACGCCCTCTTCGCCGATCTATTTTCCAGTATGTCGCAACCGCATAGACGACATAGAGTTGGTAGTGACGAACGAGAAAGGAGACGTGGTGGATTTCGCAGGTGCAACAACTACTGCCATCGTGGAGATCAACGTATAATAAATAACCATACATGTAAAATGGAGCAAATCGAAAGTTACGAATTGCAATCTTTCCCTCCCAACCGTCGCACGTTTGCCAATCTGAACGAAGCGAACAGGGAGATCGAATACGATGTGGACGTAGGCGACGGGTTCATTCATCCTCACAGAGCGGACCTCTACCTTCAATTCGACGTGGTGAAGAAAGAAAGCGGAGACGCGTTTCCTGCAGCAGCAAACTTGATACTCGTGGACAACTTCGTGCCTCACCTGTTCTCGCAGGTAGAGGTGAGGAAACACAATACCGTCATCGACAGAATAGACTATCCAGGCATCACGTCGACGGCAGTGGGAACATTGAAATTATCCAAAACAGACGCAGCGTACTATCAGGCAGGAGGATTCGAAGCCGGGACCAAAATATCGACGAGAAGTCACACGGTGCTCTTTCCCATGCGTCTGCTGCCTGGTTTCTTCTCGGACTACAAGGAGATCATGTGGAAGGGAGGACTGAGAGTCACGTTTCGAAGAGCGGCCAACGACAACGACGCACTGATGCGATACTCTACTTTGGGTCCGGACGGCACCACGCCGATAGCCAACACTTTACCCGAAGCAGCCAAGTGCGTCATCCAAAGCATGGAATTGAGAATGCCGGTAGTGGAATACGAAACAAACTACGCCCTCAAGTACAAAGCAGAGATCTTGAAAAGTCCGCAGGTGCCGATTCACTTTCACGGTTACCAGTGCGTGCAGAAGATGGCGTCCGGAAGTCACATGGAATTCGACGTGACGACGCAGTTCAACAACATACAGTTCGACATGCCAGATTTCGTCGTAGTGCTTTTTCAGACCGGGAGGGACAAGAATCAGGAAATAGATTCCAGCAAATTCGACGACTGCAAGATCAAGAACGTTTATCTGAAGAATGGCAGGAACGAAGTGTTCCCGCGCGAGAATTACAACCTCGACATGACCAAAAACAATTATCTCAAACTTTACGAAGCGTTTTCGGCTTACAAACGCGTGACCGAGGGAAGTGTGGACATGTACTACACGCCCAGCGAGTTCAAAGCACGGAGACCCATGACCGTCATCAACACATCTAAGAGAAAAAAAGTTGTGGTCAACGATCGAACCAACATCAAGGTCGTCTGCGAGTTCCACGATGCCTTGCCCGAGGATACCCTATGCAGTGTCATCCTGATTGCAGAGAAGTCCTTCGCCTACGACGTGAAGAACGAGAGGGTCACAGAGCAGTTTTAACAAGTTTTTTAACATCTATTTTCTTGCACAATAAGAAATTTTTTGTACTAGCACAATCAGTTACAATGGCACAATACGAATTTCACTAGTTCAGATCACTTACAAATGTTAATTTCATTAGCTATCAGCTACAATATCTTTTTGCACTATAGCACGAGACAATCAGAAAATTTGCACAAAAAAAATTTGTTGTTGTTTTTTACACGTGAAAATTAACAATAAAATTTCTTTTTTATCGTTTCAGATGCTGTCGAAACATCAAAAACATATACACACACACTAGAAAAAAGCATGCAACTTTATTTGTAACACACACATATTCTCCATCTTCATCAAGAAAAATATTATAATAAACATAATTATTTTTATCTATATCTCACAATAAAACTCTATATCCAAAAATATCACAACATCAAATAACACTAGAGTCGTTAGTACACGTTGCATGCATTACGGAGGTCCTCTGTAGGGTTTCATGGAAGTTTGGGGGAAAAAAATAAAACACGTGAAACTCTACAGAGGTGCGGTAATCTATAACCGCAGCCATTAGAAAACTTTTACATTTTTGGCTGGGCACCACGCACCCTGGCGAGGTTATAGGGGCCAGGCATCCTAAAAAACAACAATTATTATTTTGTTTGCTTGCGTCACAATACGGAAAATAATAAGAGGCATACGCACGCGCGCACGTATGTGTGTGGCACATCGTTCCCTCCCCGAGAGAGAGGTTTACGTAGGTCGCAATATATAAACATTTGGCCCCGGACTTGGGAAATTACGATAAAATACACTCATCTTTCAAAAATAAGAGGATGAGTGGAGAGGTTTACGAATATCACAATATATATAAACATTTGGGTCCCGGACTTGGAAAATTACGATAAAATGCACTCATTTTTCAAAAATGAGAAGATGAGAAGATGAGAGGAGAGGTTTACGTAGGTCGCAATATATAAACATTTGGTCCCGGACTTGGAAAATTACGATAAAATACACTCATCTTTCAAAATAAAAGAATAAGAGAATAAGAAAATAAGAGAATAAAAAAATAAAAAGATGAGAGCGCGCGCGTGTGTATGTGTGTGCCACATCCTTCCCCCGAGAGAGAGGTTTACAAACGTCACGATCTACAAACATTTGGTCCTTCAAAAATAAGAAAATAAAAAAATGAGAAGATGAGAGCTCATCTTTCACTCATCACTGCTTTTCTGCACCCTGAAACATCGCCAGCGTAATAAATAAGGCACGGAACGTGGAGAGAAAAATAACTGTATGTGTGTGTATCTGTGTGTGTATCTGTGTGTATGTGTCTGTATGTGTGTGTGGCACATCGTTCTCGAGAGAGAGGTTTACAAAGGTCACGATCTACAAACATTTTGGAGGATAAGAAGATGAGAGAATAAAAAGAGAATAAGAAAGATGAGAAGGATGAGGAGATGAGAGCTCATCTTTCACTCATCACTGCCTTTTTGCCCCCGTGAAACGTCGTCAGCGTAATAAATGAGGCGCGGAACAGGAAGAGAAAGTGAGTTTTTCAACTTTTTGCGGTCGTTTGGTCGAGAAATCAGAGTTGGCGTGGGAGTCACAAAAATACTCTACTCGATTGCCATAGGTGCCACCGTCCTTGAACTATCAAAATTACACATGTACCAATCGTACTACGATCAGTTTCAACCTTTTTATGGGGATAACATCCAAATATGTTACATTGACACGGATAGCTTTATTTTTCTAATTCAAAACACACCAAACCTCGAACGTGATCTGACTAAGATGAAGCATCTGTTTGATTTTAGCAACTTACCATCAGGCCATCACTTACATTCGGCAGAAAACAAAATGACCATAGGAAAATTCAAAGATGAAGTTGGCGGGAAGTACATCAGCGAATTTGCGGGGCTTCGTGCCAAAATGTACTGTGTAAAGATTGCAGAAGAAAAAGAGATCAAGAAAGCGAAGGGTGTGGGAAAAATAAGTACCAGCAAATTTAGCATGCAAGACTACAAGGAATGCCTTTTTCATAGTAAAAGGCAACTCAGCGCCGATCATCGCATTACAAGTAAATTGCATGATTTGTACACGACGCGCGTAACCAAAGTAGCATTGGATGCAACAGACAACAAGTTACGTGTTCTCGATTGTAAAATCCACACGAGAGAGTGGGGGCACTGCAATGGAAGCGATAAATGTGAGGTGTGTTAACTGTAACCCCATAGCCATGAAGTCCGCTGTGTCTTTTGCTATTCTTCAAACAAACAGACGGAGGAAAAGAGGGGCCCTCGGGCGATGAAAAGTTGCAAGCTGTTATTATGCTGTTAAGCCCGCTCCAAACCGAGGCTCATTAAATTCAACTCTTATTTTTTTCTTCTTCTTTATCGTGATGTAATCAGATAATTACATGTTCTCGAGCTTTTTGAATTTCATCGCCTGAGGGCCCCTCTTTTCCTCCGTCTGTTTGTTTGAAGAATGACAAAAGACACCTCATGTAGAAATTTAATTTAAATAACAGGGACAATGAATCTTTTTGGTTTCCGTAAACAAGGCATCATGGACACTACACAACCAAATTCTAATAACCTCTTACCTTTCGTGTTATCTAAACTCAATGGTCTGTTGGTTATTCATCTCAATAGTATCTGGACGAAACTAAATGACGATGTGGGCAAGATATTTTATGTTTTTAATAACAATTTATATTTCTACGAGATTCCGATCGACGGGAAACTTCAAATCACCGTGAATCCGGAGAACGAAGGGCAAAATATTAAAATTTCTAGCGGCAAGAACATTTTTCGAATCAAGCACGACAAGATGCTTTCTAACATTACGTACGATGTTTCCGCAGGAGATTACCTGTACGTGGAACTCCTCGGAGATTACGACAAACTCATTCCTCTCTTCGTAGAATTACGAATCACCTATCCTATTATAAATAACCGTTAACCAAAAATGACTAACGACATTTTCGGCAACACGAAGCGTGTAGACCACGCAGAAGAGATTCTCATGTTGGATGTTCGTGTTAAGAAGTTGAGGACCGACTTGATCGCTTTGCAGGAGACCTTGAACAAAAGTTTAGAGTCGGAGATCGCTACGCTCCAAACGCAATGTCTCGACCCCATTCTAAAAATCGATTCCGAACTGAAAACGCTCATAAAAAATTATGTCGACGTACCTTCTTACGACAACGTTCAAAATATACAGTTGAGCGTGGATTCGCTTCAAAATGATTTGGCCAAATTACAGCAATTTCAAGCGAAAAATGAAGATTTGGAAAAATTGAAACTCGAAATCGAAGAACGAACTTCCGCAATAGAAAAGAATTTCTCCGAACTTCAAACCGTGGTGAACGATATTGATGTAGAACGCTTGCACGTCGTTGTTTCCAAATTACAAGAAGAATTCACCAGCACGTTGGAAGAAATTAAATCCAAGTTGCAGACTTTGGAAGATACAATGACGAACCTACCATCGTCGGACGAACTGCAGGTCATCGGTAAAAGCGTCGCGAACATAAAAATTCAATTGGAGGCCTATCAAGATTTCGAACACATTCAAACCACCATCGCTACGCTTCAGGCGTCCTTGGAATTGATCAACGAAGAAATTAAAAATATTCACGCTGAAGCGAGAGCGTTGACGAGCATTCAAGACACGTTAAGCACGGTTCAGCAGAAGATCGAATATTTAGAAAATTTGAACGTCGAATCCAATCTCGCTCATTTTCATCACGTACTGGACAACATACAGGGTGACTTGGAATCGTTACGGACGAGCGTACCTTCGAGCGAAGATTTGGAAAAATTGAAAACGGCGGTGACGGCACTATCCGATTCGAGTGACATCAAAAGCTCGTTGAGCGATCTCGAGAGTAAAGTGGCCAATCTCCCCACCTCCAAAGAATTACACGCTTTGAAAAGGAACATATCACGTATGCTGAAACGACTAGAAACGGAAACGGCGAACGTGGAACAGATTCGAGACGAACTTGCTTCGCTGGTGTCGACGCTGCCCACTTCGCAGAGCGTCGCCGACCTTCACACGCAGTTTACAGAGATGCGAATCATCGTGAACGATCTTACCGAGAAGAGCTCGAAATTGAATCAAATCGAGAACCTTCAGAACATTGTCGTCAACATCAGAGATCAAGTTGGAGTGCTGGAATCAACGCAGGAATCGACGCTGGCCTCTTTCGGTGCCAAGTTGCAAGAACTCAACGAAAGCTACAAGCAGTTGAACGTGGAAGTGAAAATCAAACCGTCATTTTCTACCGTAACGGATACCATAGTCGAACATTTGTTGCCCGTACAAAACACACTGGGTCAGCTTCACAGCAACCTCGTTAGCGTCGATACTAAATTCGCTAAACTGCATTCTCTGCAAGCCATCGAAATCAACAGCGTACCCAATCAACAGAGAATCTCCACGTTCGTCGAAGGTAACAAACTGTACATGCTACATCCTTATCATCCGTACTACAAGTTTCTCCTCGATGGCACGATTCAGATAAACGAATTTTCGTACTGGTCTCACGGCAGAAAAGCTAGCGTTCCCACCATGACTTTGATATCGAATCGTGGTGTCCAGAAAGCAGGAAACATTCCTCTGGCACGTTGGAACGAAACGCGCAACATATATGAAATACACGAAGACGAAGATCTTACTGTTTTCGACGTGAGTGCCGGCGATAAGCTGATCATTCAAAACACGAGCGAAGTGCCACCCTCTTTGAATCCCATCACGCTGGTGCTTCTTTTGAAACGTAATCTCTAAAAATAATAAAAATGTCTAGGCAAGCCATCGTCCAAGAATTGCATAAACCTGCACGCCGCAACTACAAACGTTTGGCTGTGGTAACCAAGGGAATCGACGACCTCTGGGAAAGCGACCTCGTCGAAATGAGTAGCGGCAAGTTAAAAAAACGTGCATAAATTGAACAAGGGCAACAAGTACCTCCTCACCGTCATAGACACATTTTCGAAATTCGCATGGGCTCTACCTTTGAAGGCGAAAACAGGAACGTGCGTCACGGAAGCATTCAAGACAATTTTTCGCGAAAGCGGCGGCAGACGACCTCGGTTTCTGCACACGGACAAAGGGAAGGAATTTTACAATGCCGTATTCCAAAAGTTTATTCGGAAACACAACGCACTCTGAAATCGCGCATGTGGTCACGCTTCACGCTTCAGGGAAGCTACAAGTGGGTCACTATTCTTCCGGAACTTGTTAACGACTATAATCACACACGGCACGCAACGATAGGCATGAAGCCAGCTGACGTTACCAAGTCTGACGAGCAACGTTTAATTTCTAGCGTTTACTGTCCAAAGTACACGCCCACGACAAAAAAAGCTAAATACAAAATTGGAGAACAGGTGAGGGTTAGTAAATTGAAGCGAACGTTTGACAGGGGTTTCACACGAAACTGGAGCACTGAACTTTTTACCGTGGTTCGAGTTCTACCCGGGAACCGTCACACGTATATAATAAAGGACAGTGGCGGTGAAATTTTATTGGGGCGCTTCTACGAGGAGGAACTCTCTAAAACTAAATACCCCGACACGTACCTTATCGAAAAAGTTTTGCGCAAGAGAGGCAACAAACTTTTGGTGAAATGGCTGGGACTTCCGGAAACAAGTTGGATCGATTCAAACGAAGTGATTCTATGAGTACGTGGAATGTTGTGAAACGTTTACCTAATTCGGAAAGTCAAACGAAGAAAAAAAACGGTGAATTGCTCCCCGACAGCATCCGCTGTCTAATCGTAGGTCCTTCGGGGTGTGGGAAAACGACACTGCTCGTGGACAATTTTCTCCTCGCACCAAATTGGCTAGATTGGAAGAACAGACACCTGTACGTGTTCTCAAAAAGTTTGGAGCAATCCAAATACCAGCAACTGATGAAACTGTACGATGGTCTGGACATTGCAACGTTTGCTTTGGAAATAAAACCACTCGACGATTGTCGTGAAAATTCGGTCGTTGTGTTCGACGATGTCATCCTGGAAAATCAAAATGAAATTCGCAACTTTTTCACGCAAGGTCGTCACAAAGGAATGGATTGCTTTTACCTAGCTCAAACGTTTTCCAAAATTCCAAAACAGTTAGTACGCGACAACGCTAATTTCATATGTTTGTTTCGTCAAGATCACACCAACCTCAAGCACGCGTACGATAACTACGTAGGCGGAGACATGAACTACAATCAATTTTCGGAACGCTGCTGCTCTACTTGCTGGAACGGTGACGATTTCGGATTCGCGACGATCGACATGACGAGGAAACCCAACGACGGAAAATACAGAAACAAAATCAACGACTTTCTAAACGTTGCAACGTTGTGAGAAACGACGTATATAAATAAACGTCATGACGAAACGAAAAATTGAAGACGAAAATCTCAAGCTTCGCGATTACCTCGCGAAACGCTTCAAAGGTTGGAAATCCGAGAATCGCGGATTCTACGAAGAGAAGAAACGTCAGGATCAACCTGTGATCGATGCCATCAGCGGTCTAGGTAAAGAAATTAAAAGTGTCACGGAACAAAATAAAAATTTGATTAATGAACTCGTACCGCTCGCAGCTAAAAGTTACGCTGTACCCACGCCTATTTCGAGCATTCCTTCGACGCCGTTCGAACTGAAAGATGCACCGGCACGACGTCGAGCCATAGGCAGCACGTCGTCGTCTTCGGATAAGATCGAGTTGGGACCTTTGGCACGAGACTACCTGAGCACGGGGAAATTCGACAAGGATGAAGTGTTCGGATTGTATCCGAGGATGGAAACCAACGAAGGCGGGGGTGTGGTGTGGAAGATTGGGAAATCGAAGGTGACCTTCGAAGGCAACGATATTAAAGTCAATTTAGGCGACAAGGATAGTTGGACCAGGTATCCGGGTACGGTGGGACTGTGGGAACTCGTCGCCAAAAAGCAGCCGAAAGATTACACCGACGAAGATTACCAGAGTTACAAGGAAATTCTGATCATGACGGATGCCTTGTACCAGAACAACGACGCCTCGCAGAATAGGGTGAAATCGAGCAGCGGCGAGAAGTACAGGAATCTCATCAAACCAATTTGGAACCAGGTCAAAACAGGCAGCGGCGTCAGACGCTACAACACGTTACCCAAAGAATTCGTTTGGGTGGACGACGTGAGGAAGCTCGTGGACCGATTGTTGGTGATAGCCGGCGAAGAGAATGCAGGCAACCGTAATTTCTACAACGAGAAGGTTGGCATCGTGGACATGATCAGCACGAAACTTTCCAACTTCATCGTTAACGACGACAAGGGCATAGGTTACCTGATCAAAATCATCAACACGCTGCCTCCGAAATTTTGGAACGTGGCCGAAGGAAAGGGACTTGTGAACGACATCATCAACAAGTTACCTTTCGAGATGCATCTACCTGGCTACCAGTACTGCGGACCGGGTACCAAACTCGAGAAAAGATTGGAGAGAGGAGACAAGGGTGTGAATCCGTTGGACGCCGCATGCAAAGATCAAGACATCGCCTACAACACCACGCAGACGGATCTGGATGCACGTCACGAAGCAGATAGAAAGTTAGAGCACGCAGCTTTCGAAAGGTTCGTGAGCAGAGACGCATCGCTGGGTGAACGGGTCGCCGCACTGGGTACCACCATCGCCATGAACACGAAACAAAAATTGGGGTGGGGTATATAAATAACATACAGTAAAAAAACAACATGGCTTGCATAACTGATTTGCCGCACGAACTACTATCTAAAATATTCAAAAAGGTAGTTAACGGAGATGTTAATAAACTTGTGATCATAGCTAAAACGACGCCGACATTTCACATGGGATGCGAAATAGTTCTCAAGGACCATCTTCGGGAGATCAGCGGCCTGAGGTGCGGTGATCTCAACATTCTGCTTTTGGCGGCAGGGGAAAAATTAAACGATAGGTTAGATGAATTGCACGAGGCAAGGCAGGGAAGAAGACGGTACACAGTAGATTGGTGTAAGTCTAAGCAGGAGACGGAAGATATCATTACGCTCGTCATTGCGTTTTCGGAAGCATGGACTTTCTTCCTCTAACACACACACAAAAATCTTTGATACAAAAATCTCATGAAAAAAATATATATAAATAACACACATCGTGAAAAAAATAAATTTCTCTCTAACACTCTGAAATTTTTTTTTGATATGACGACTAAAAAAAATGAGTGATCTCCAAGCATTAAAACAAATGCTAAATTTGTCAGTCGAGTATGTAAAAATTCAGGAATTGGAAGTCGACAAACCTTACACGATAACTTCCGGTTCAATCGTTTCTACCCAGTATGGTCCCAAGGTATGCCTGTTGCTCAACGCACAATACAGTCTATTTTTACCAGATCGATACGCTAACATGTTATCCGACGAGAAGCTATCTATTTTAATCGAGAACAAAACTCGAATCGTGTACAAGGGGACAAAAGAACTTCTTGGCAAGAAAACAAAACACGTAATAGAATTTGTGTAACGACTGCGAGGCCTTGAAAATATATAAATAACATACCGTAAAAAAACTACACAAGAAAAAATCTCAGAATATATATATAAATAACATACCGTGAAAATAACACATAGAGCATCAACATGAAGCCCAAGGGTGTCGTGTACCAGATACCATATTCAAATCTAAAAAATCTAGGTGCCCTCGATGGGTTACTTACCAAGAAACAACGCGAGAAGAAACGTTCTTGCTTGTCGAAAGGACACGGAATGAAATTACTGCTCAGCACACCTCAATTGAAAAGATTGCAGCGTTCGCGGAAACAGCAAAAGATCGGAGGTTTCATATTCAGCATCCCCGCCATCCTCGCAGCATTGTGGGCCGTGGGAAGTTTGGCCGGTGGAAGTGCCGCCATCGCGAAAACCGTCATCGACTCGAAGAAGAACAAGGCCGAGTTGGAAGAACAGAAACGTCACAACCTGGCCATGGAGAAGAAAGGGAAGGGCGTGATGAAGAAGTTTAAAAAAAAGAAACAGAAGCACTCACCAACCGAGACATTGAATCTCTGATCGAACCGTTACAAATCAAACACTTCAGAGGAGTTTTCATGTCCGACTCGTTCCCTTCAAGCGTTAAAAGAAGAGAATGCGGAGTAGTCAACTTGGACGGTCAAGAAAATCCAGGTACGCATTGGATATGTTACCACAAAAATAATGATAAAGCATTCGTTTTCGATTCTTTCGGAGGTGTTCCACCTACAAATTTAATTTATTATCTGAAAACAAGCAAAACCTCTATATACTACAACGACGAACGCATTCAAAATTTCGGAGACGTGAACTGCGGTCATCTCTGCCTCTCCGTGCTCGCGTTTCTCTCTAAAATAAATAACCCTACGATCGAGGATTTCCAGAAAGCATTGTGGAACCTCAAACAGCATCACTAGGATGGGCGTGTTCCATCTCACGAGCGAATCTTCAATCTTGAAACTCACGCTGCACGACGACATCGTCTATCCTAAATCCATGGCTCTGCGTGCATTCTACAGCATGTACCTCATACCTAATGTTACGCATCACAACAACAAAATTAGCGTCGGAAGCGAACACATCGTCGTCACGCCAGGACAATACAATCTTTCCACTTTGCAAGCTCAGTTACCCAAAGGCACGTACCTTTCTCAAAATTCGGTCACGCACAGAGTGGAAATCCTGTCGGCGACGGAGACCGTGGACCTGGGCACCATAGGAGAACTTTTAGGTTTCGAAAACAACACAAAACTCGAAGCTGGCATCAAGCACACGGCAACAAACATTCCTAAATTTCTAGCCATAGAAACTTTGAACGTTCACTGTAACGTGGCCGAAGGAATGATCACGAAATCCTCGGACAGATTAGGAAGTCACAAGCAGACGGGAATTATAGCCACCTTCAAACCAAGTTCCGAATTCATGGAACCGATCATCTACACGCCCTCCTCGCCGATCTATTTTCCAGTATGTCGCAACCGCATAGACGACATAGAGTTGGTGGTGACGAACGAGAAAGGAGACGTGGTGGATTTCGCAGGTGCAACAACTACTGCCATCGTGGAGATCAACATATAATAAATAACCATACATAGTGAAAATGGAGCAAATCGAAAGTTACGAATTGCAATCTTTCCCTCCCAACCGTCGCACGTTCGCCAATCTGAACGAAGCGAACAGGGAGATCGAATACGACGTGGACGTAGGCGACGGGTTCATTCATCCTCACAGAGCGGACCTCTACCTTCAATTCGACGTGGTGAAGAAGGAAAGCGGAGACGCGTTTCCCGCAGCAGCAAACTTGATACTCGTGGACAACTTCGTGCCTCACCTGTTCTCGCAGGTGGAGGTGAGGAAACACAACACCGTCATCGACAGAATAGACTATCCAGGCATCACGTCGACGGCAGTGGGAACGTTGAAATTATCCAAAACGGACGCAGCGTACTATCAGGCGGGAGGATTCGAAGCCGGGACCAAAATATCGACGAGAAGTCACACGGTGCTCTTTCCCATGCGTCTGCTTCCAGGATTCTTCTCGGACTACAAGGAGATCATGTGGAAGGGAGGACTGAGGATCACATTTCGAAGAGCGGCCAACGACAACAACGCACTGATGCGATACGCTACTTTGGGTCCGGACGGCACTACGCCGATAGCCAACACTTTACCCGAAGCAGCCAAGTGCGTCATCCGGAGCATGGAATTGAGAATGCCGGTGGTGGAATACGAAACGAACTACGCCCTCAAGTACAAAGCGGAGATCTTGAAAAGTCCGCAGGTACCGATTCACTTTCACGGTTACCAGTGCGTGCAAAAAATAGCGTCCGGAAGTCACATGGAATTCGACTTGACGACGCAGTTCAACAACATACAGTTCGACATGCCAGATTTCGTCGTAGTGCTTTTTCAGACCGGGAGGGACAAGAATCAGGAAAAAGATTCCAGCAAGTTCGACGACTGCAAGATCAAGAACGTTTATCTGAAGAATGGACGCAACGAAGTGTTCCCGCGCGAGAATTACAACCTCGACGTGACCAAAAACGATTACCTCAAACTTTACGAAGCGTTTTTGGCTTACAAACGCGTGACCGAGGGGAGCGTGGACATGTACTACACGCCCAGCGAGTTCAAAGCACAGAGACCCATGACCGTCATCAACACATCTAAGAGGAAGAAGGTTGTGGTCAACGATCGAACCAACATCAAGATCGTCTGCGAGTTCCACGATGCCTTGCCCGAGGACACCCTATGCAGCGTCATCCTGATTGCAGAGAAGTCCTTCGCCTACGACCTGAAGAACGAGAGGGTCACAGAGCAGTTTTAACAAGTTTTTAACATCTTTTCTTGCACAATAAGAAATTTTTTGTACTAGCACAATCAGTTACAATGGCACAATACGAATTTCACTAGTTCAGATCAGTTACAAATGTCAATTTCATTAGTTATCAGTTACAATATCTTTTTTCATCACTATAGCACAAGACAATCAGAAAATTTGCACAAAAATTTGTTGTTGTTTTTACACAAGAAAATTAACAATAAAATTTCTTTTTTTATCGTTTCAGATGCTGTCGAAACATCAAAAACACATACACACACACTAGAAAAAAGCATGCAACTTTATTTGTAACACACACATATTCTCCATCTTCATCAAGAAAATATTATAATGAACATAATTATTTTTATCTATATCTCACAATAAAACTCTATATCCAAAAATATCACAACATCAAAATAACACTAGAGTCGTTAGTACACGTTGCATGCATTACGGAGGTCCTCTGTAGGGTTTCATGGAAGTTTGGGGGAAAAAGAAACACGTGAAACTCTACAGAGGTGCGGTAATCTATAACCGCAGCCGTTAGAGAACTTTTTTACTTTTTAGTTGGGCACCACGCACCCTGGCGAGGTTATAGGGGCCAGGTATCCTAAAAAACAACAATTATTATTTTGTTTGTTTGTTTGTGTTACAATACGGAAATAATAAAAGGCATACGCGCACGCGCGCGCGTGTGTATATGCCACATCCTTCCCCCAAGAGAGAGGTTTACGAAGGTCACGATATATAAATATTTGTTCCCGTTGATTCCAGCACTCCAACTTCATCTCTAATGTTGACGACAATGTTCTGAAGGTGGAGAGAATAAGAAGATGAGAGGATGACAGGATGAGAAGATGAGAAGATGAGAAGATGAGAGGATGAGAGCTCATCTTTCACTCATCACTGCTTTTCTGCGCCCTGAAACATCGCCAGCGTAATAAATAAGACACGGAACGTGGAGAGAAAATAAGTGTATGTGTGTATGTGTGTATGTGTGTATGTGTGTGTGTGTGTGTGTGGCACATCGTTCTCGAGAGAGAGGTTTACAAAAGTCACGATCTACAAACATTTTGGAGGATGAGAAGATGAGAGGATGAGAAGATGAGAGGATGAGAAGATGAGAGAATGAGAAGATGAGAGAATGAGAAGATGAGAGGATGAGAAGATGAGAGCTCATCTTTCACTCATCACTGCTTTTCTGCGCCCGTGAAACATCGTCAGCGCAATAAATAAGGCGCGGAACAGGGAGAGAAAGTGAGTTTTTCAACTTTTTGTGGTCGTTTGGTCAAGAAATCAGAGTTGCGGTCAAAGGTACATATTGGCTACTACTCTTGACCCTGCTGTATGAGAAAGTTGTCTCGTCCAAGACAAGCACTTTCAGCTTTTACGTAGGGTGTGAAGGCTTACACGATGACAATAACGAGGATCTTGACGAGATAGTGACACGGCTATTTGACCACCTGACACAAAAACAAGAAGACTTCGAAGGTAGAGGAAGTGGATGGAGTCTTTGCGGTCGCAGCCACATGTTAGAACTTCGAGTCTGCAATTTCAAACCATTACGCAGCGCTCAAAAAAAAAAAAAACAAAAAAAGCAAAATGCAGTGTTGAACATACAAAGTAACGATGCGAAGAGTTTCCTGTGGTCTGTCATCGCCGCATTACACCCAGCTAATAATAATGACCCCCAACGTCTGTCCAATTACAAACGATACGAGGGAAGATACGAGAATGTGATGAGAGGAATTTCCTATTCTGTGCCTCTGAATAAAATCAATCAATTTGAAAAAAACTATAGAGAGGAAAAAGGAGAAGATATCAATATTTCTGTGTTTGGGGTTGACGATTGCGACAATATTCGTGTGTTAACACCTGCTAGAAGCCAGAATAATGTAATTCGACTCTTGCTTGTAGATGGCCGTTACAGTTTGATTCGCAATTTTTCTCGCCTACTCGGAAGACAGATGAGCAAGCATCACGATAAGATCGAAATTTGCGATCGGTGCTTGAGAATTTTTCGCGGGGGTAAGAAGATGAAAGAACAGCACAAGTGTTTTGGCTCCGTGAATGCAGAACCCGAAGATGTCATGCCGGAACCCGGAACCAAGATGAAATTTCAGAAACACCAGGCTCTTCTCCACCATCCCGTCGTTCTTTATGCCGACTTTGAAAGCTTCCAAGTTCCCATGACGTCTTGCAACCATGATCCCTCTACCTCAAGCACGATCCAAATTTTTCACCACGAGCCTTGCAGTTTCTCCATCTACGGAGAAAAATTGAATGATGTCATCTTGTATTGCGGACCTGATGCGGCAAAACATTTTGTTAAGAAAATAGCGGAATGTGCGAGAGAACTTGCACCCAGCCTGAAAGGCACTTACGTTTCTCCACCTGCTCTCACGACGGAACAACAACAGGGGCATGACGCGGCAACAAGATGCGCGGAGTGTAACCGGGTTTTCACCGCCGAAAATTACAAGGTCGTCCACCATAACCATCAGAATGGATTATTCCTAAACACCATCTGTAATTCGTGCAATCTCAAGATTAAGGAGTCGCATTTCGTTGCCGTGTTTCTGCACTACACGGAGAAGTACGACACGCATCTCTTCGTCAAAGAGCTCTACAACATAACTTCTCGAATCAGGATTATTCCGAGAACGAGCGAGAAGTATATTGTGGTGAGAGTGTGGATCCCTCTCCAAGAAGGGGGAAGCGTGGAAGTGCGAATCCTGGACTCTTACAATTTCCTGTCCTCCAGCCTGGCCACCCTTGCATCTCAACTTGGCGACGAAGATCTTGTGGCCACCAAGCAAATGTGTTTTTCGGGGAGAGATGAGAATTTGAATCTGTTGCGTCGCAAGGGTGTCTACCCCTACGAGTACGTCAACGATTTCGACAAATTTGACGAGACGGAACTTCCACCCCGGGAGGCATTTTATTCTCATCTCACGGAGGACGTCTGTTCCGAAGAGGACTACGAACACGCTCGTAGTGTATGGACGGCATTTAATTGCCAAACTTTTCGCGATTATCACGATCTCTATCTGAAATTGGACGTGACTCTCCTCATGGACATTTTCGAATCGTTTCGTAAGAGATGCATCGCGATATACAAGTTGGATCCTGCGTATTTCTTCACGACGCCGGGGTTGACTTGGGCTTCGATGATGAAATACACCAACGTGGAACTAGGACTCATTGCAGAGAAGGAACAGTATGCCTTCATGGAGAGTGCGATACGCGGTGGCATCGTCCAATGTCCCCGACGCCATGCTCAGGCAAACAATCCTCATACGCCTGGTTACGATGCATCGAAGCCCAACACCCATATTGTCTACTGGGATGTCAACAACCTGTACGGCCACTCCATGTCCCAGTGTCTTCCCATCAGCGACTACGCGTGGATGACTGAAGAGGAACTCTCCTGCGAAGATTTTCTCAACTGGAGCGAAGATAACAAATGGGGCTGTTTCTTGGAAGTGGATCTCGATTATCCCGAAACGCTTCACGAGAAACATCACGGATTGGCCCTGGCCCCCACCAAAAAGAAGCCACCTGGAGAATCATCGGAGCCAAAACTAATACTAAGCATGGAGAACAAGCGGAATTACATTCTGCACTACCGACTTCTCCAATTTTACATAAGTCATGGCTTGCAGTTGAAGAAAGTTCATAGAGGATTGAAGTTCCGACAGAGCAAGTGGCTGGAACCCTACATAACCGAGAACACGCGCCGCAGAGCGCAATCGACATCGCCTGCACACAAGGATCTGTACAAACTGTTCAATAACGCCATCTACGGCAAGACGATGGAGAACGTGCGTAATTACATCGACGCAACGTTGGTCACGGACGAAAAGAAATTTGAGAAGATCGTCGCGTCCCCCTACTTCAAAAACTTCACCATTTTCGACGAGAATCTAGTATTCGTCGAGAGGAACAAGAAGCAAGTGATGCTCAACAAGCCGATTGCCATAGGTGCCACCGTCCTTGAACTATCAAAATTACACATGTACCAATCGTACTACGATCAGTTTCAACCTTTTTATGGGGATAACATCCAAATATGTTACATTGACACGGATAGCTTTATTTTTCTAATTCAAAACACACCAAACCTCGAACGTGATCTGACTAAGATGAAGCATCTGTTTGATTTTAGCAACTTACCATCAGGCCATCACTTACATTCGGCAGAAAACAAAATGACCATAGGAAAATTCAAAGATGAAGTTGGCGGGAAGTACATCAGCGAATTTGCGGGGCTTCGTGCCAAAATGTACTGTGTAAAGATTGCAGAAGAAAAAGAGATCAAGAAAGCGAAGGGTGTGGGAAAAATAAGTACCAGCAAATTTAGCATGCAAGACTACAAGGAATGCCTTTTTCATAGTAAAAGGCAACTCAGCGCCGATCATCGCATTACAAGTAAATTGCATGATTTGTACACGACGCGCGTAACCAAAGTAGCATTGGATGCAACAGACAACAAGTTACGTGTTCTCGATTGTAAAATCCACACGAGAGAGTGGGGGCACTGCAATGGAAGCGATAAATGTGAGGTGTGTTAACTGTAACCCCATAGCCATGAAGTCCGCTGTGTCTTTTGCTATTCTTCAAACAAACAGACGGAGGAAAAGAGGGGCCCTCGGGCGATGAAAAGTTGCAAGCTGTTATTATGCTGTTAAGCCCGCTCCAAACCGAGGCTCATTAAATTCAACTCTTATTTTTTTCTTCTTCTTCATCGTGATGTAATCAGATAATTACATGTTCTCGAGCTTTTTGAATTTCATCGCCTGAGGGCCCCTCTTTTCCTCCGTCTGTTTGTTTGAAGAATGACAAAAGACACCTCATGTAGAAATTTAATTTAAATAACAGGGACAATGAATCTTTTTGGTTTCCGTAAACAAGGCATCATGGACACTACACAACCAAATTCTAATAACCTCTTACCTTTCGTGTTATCTAAACTCAATGGTCTGTTGGTTATTCATCTCAATAGTATCTGGACGAAACTAAATGACGATGTGGGCAAGATATTTTATGTTTTTAATAACAATTTATATTTCTACGAGATTCCGATCGACGGGAAACTTCAAATCACCGTGAATCCGGAGAACGAAGGGCAAAATATTAAAATTTCTAGCGGCAAGAACATTTTTCGAATCAAGCACGACAAGATGCTTTCTAACATTACGTACGATGTTTCCGCAGGAGATTACCTGTACGTGGAACTCCTCGGAGATTACGACAAACTCATTCCTCTCTTCGTAGAATTACGAATCACCTATCCTATTATAAATAACCGTTAACCAAAAATGACTAACGACATTTTCGGCAACACGAAGCGTGTAGACCACGCAGAAGAGATTCTCATGTTGGATGTTCGTGTTAAGAAGTTGAGGACCGACTTGATCGCTTTGCAGGAGACCTTAAACAAAAGTTTAGAGTCGGAGATCGCTACACTCCAAACGCAATGTCTCGACCCCATTCTAAAAATCGATTCCGAACTAAAAACGCTCATAAAAAATTATGTCGACGTACCTTCTTACGACAACGTTCAAAATATACAGTTGAGCGTGGATTCGCTTCAAAATGATTTGGCCAAATTACAGCAATTTCAAGCGAAAAATGAAGATTTGGAAAAATTGAAACTCGAAATCGAAGAACGAACTTCCGCAATAGAAAAGAATTTCTCCGAACTTCAAACCGTGGTGAACGATATTGATGTAGAACGCTTGCACGTCGTTGTTTCCAAATTACAAGAAGAATTCACCAGCACGTTGGAAGAAATTAAATCCAAGTTGCAGACTTTGGAAGATACAATGACGAACCTACCATCGTCGGACGAACTGCAGGTCATCGGTAAAAGCGTCGCGAACATAAAAATTCAATTGGAGGCCTATCAAGATTTCGAACACATTCAAACCACCATCGCTACGCTTCAGGCGTCCTTGGAATTGATCAACGAAGAAATTAAAAATATTCACGCTGAAGCGAGAGCGTTGACGAGCATTCAAGACACGTTAAGCACGGTTCAGCAGAAGATCGAATATTTAGAAAATTTGAACGTCGAATCCAATCTCGCTCATTTTCATCACGTACTGGACAACATACAGGGTGACTTGGAATCGTTACGGACGAGCGTACCTTCGAGCGAAGATTTGGAAAAATTGAAAACGGCGGTGACGGCACTATCCGATTCGAGTGACATCAAAAGCTCGTTGAGCGATCTCGAGAGTAAAGTGGCCAATCTCCCCACCTCCAAAGAATTACACGCTTTGAAAAGGAACATATCACGTATGCTGAAACGACTAGAAACGGAAACGGCGAACGTGGAACAGAT
This sequence comes from Lepisma saccharinum, assembly GCF_977018435.1. NCBI lineage: Eukaryota > Metazoa > Arthropoda > Insecta > Zygentoma > Lepismatidae > Lepisma > Lepisma saccharinum. Next base: position 1,710,524 of record NC_139236.1, read on the forward strand.
TCGAGACGAACTTGCTTCGCTGGTGTCGACGCTGCCCACTTCGCAGAGCGTCGCCGACCTTCACACGCAGTTTACAGAGATGCGAATCATCGTGAACGATCTTACCGAGAAGAGCTCGAAATTGAATCAAATCGAGAACCTTCAGAACATTGTCGTCAACATCAGAGATCAAGTTGGAGTGCTGGAATCAACGCAGGAATCGACGCTGGCCTCTTTCGGTGCCAAGTTGCAAGAACTCAACGAAAGCTACAAGCAGTTGAACGTGGAAGTGAAAATCAAACCGTCATTTTCTACCGTAACGGATACCATAGTCGAACATTTGTTGCCCGTACAAAACACACTGGGTCAGCTTCACAGCAACCTCGTTAGCGTCGATACTAAATTCGCTAAACTGCATTCTCTGCAAGCCATCGAAATCAACAGCGTACCCAATCAACAGAGAATCTCCACGTTCGTCGAAGGTAACAAACTGTACATGCTACATCCTTATCATCCGTACTACAAGTTTCTCCTCGATGGCACGATTCAGATAAACGAATTTTCGTACTGGTCTCACGGCAGAAAAGCTAGCGTTCCCACCATGACTTTGATATCGAATCGTGGTGTCCAGAAAGCAGGAAACATTCCTCTGGCACGTTGGAACGAAACGCGCAACATATATGAAATACACGAAGACGAAGATCTTACTGTTTTCGACGTGAGTGCCGGCGATAAGCTGATCATTCAAAACACGAGCGAAGTGCCACCCTCTTTGAATCCCATCACGCTGGTGCTTCTTTTGAAACGTAATCTCTAAAAATAATAAAAATGTCTAGGCAAGCCATCGTCCAAGAATTGCATAAACCTGCACGCCGCAACTACAAACGTTTGGCTGTGGTAACCAAGGGAATCGACGACCTCTGGGAAAGCGACCTCGTCGAAATGAGTAGCGGCAAGTTAAAAAACGTGCATAAATTGAACAAGGGCAACAAGTACCTCCTCACCGTCATAGACACATTTTCGAAATTCGCATGGGCTCTACCTTTGAAGGCGAAAACAGGAACGTGCGTCACGGAAGCATTCAAGACAATTTTTCGCGAAAGCGGCGGCAGACGACCTCGGTTTCTGCACACGGACAAAGGGAAGGAATTTTACAATGCCGTATTCCAAAAGTTTATTCGGAAACACAACGTTCAACATTACTCGACCTTCAGTGACGTCAAGGCCAGCATCGTGGAAAGATTCAATCGCACTCTGAAATCGCGCATGTGGTCACGCTTCACGCTTCAGGGAAGCTACAAGTGGGTCACTATTCTTCCGGAACTTGTTAACGACTATAATCACACACGGCACGCAACGATAGGCATGAAGCCAGCTGACGTTACCAAGTCTGACGAGCAACGTTTAATTTCTAGCGTTTACTGTCCAAAGTACACGCCCACGACAAAAAAAGCTAAATACAAAATTGGAGAACAGGTGAGGGTTAGTAAATTGAAGCGAACGTTTGACAGGGGTTTCACACGAAACTGGAGCACTGAACTTTTTAACGTGGTTCGAGTTCTACCCGGGAACCGTCACACGTATATAATAAAGGACAGTGGCGGTGAAATTTTATTGGGGCGCTTCTACGAGGAGGAACTCTCTAAAACTAAATACCCCGACACGTACCTTATCGAAAAAGTTTTGCGCAAGAGAGGCAACAAACTTTTGGTGAAATGGCTGGGACTTCCGGAAACAAGTTGGATCGATTCAAACGAAGTGATTCTATGAGTACGTGGAATGTTGTGAAACGTTTAACTAATTCGGAAAGTCAAACGAAGAAAAAAAACGGTGAATTGCTCCCCGACAGCATCCGCTGTCTAATCGTAGGTCCTTCGGGGTGTGGGAAAACGACACTGCTCGTGGACAATTTTCTCCTCGCACCAAATTGGCTAGATTGGAAGAACAGACACCTGTACGTGTTCTCAAAAAGTTTGGAGCAATCCAAATACCAGCAACTGATGAAACTGTACGATGGTCTGGACATTGCAACGTTTGCTTTGGAAATAAAACCACTCGACGATTGTCGTGAAAATTCGGTCGTTGTGTTCGACGATGTCATCCTGGAAAATCAAAATGAAATTCGCAACTTTTTCACGCAAGGTCGTCACAAAGGAATGGATTGCTTTTACCTAGCTCAAACGTTTTCCAAAATTCCAAAACAGTTAGTACGCGACAACGCTAATTTCATATGTTTGTTTCGTCAAGATCACACCAACCTCAAGCACGCGTACGATAACTACGTAGGCGGAGACATGAACTACAATCAATTTTCGGAACGCTGCTGCTCTACTTGCTGGAACGGTGACGATTTCGGATTCGCGACGATCGACATGACGAGGAAACCCAACGACGGAAAATACAGAAACAAAATCAACGACTTTCTAAACGTTGCAACGTTGTGAGAAACGACGTATATAAATAAACGTCATGACGAAACGAAAAATTGAAGACGAAAATCTCAAGCTTCGCGATTACCTCGCGAAACGCTTCAAAGGTTGGAAATCCGAGAATCGCGGATTCTACGAAGAGAAGAAACGTCAGGATCAACCTGTGATCGATGCCATCAGCGGTCTAGGTAAAGAAATTAAAAGTGTCACGGAACAAAATAAAAATTTGATTAATGAACTCGTACCGCTCGCAGCTAAAAGTTACGCTGTACCCACGCCTATTTCGAGCATTCCTTCGACGCCGTTCGAACTGAAAGATGCACCGGCACGACGTCGAGCCATAGGCAGCACGTCGTCGTCTTCGGATAAGATCGAGTTGGGACCTTTGGCACGAGACTACCTGAGCACGGGGAAATTCGACAAGGATGAAGTGTTCGGATTGTATCCGAGCATGGAAACCAACGAAGGCGGGGGTGTGGTGTGGAAGATTGGGAAATCGAAGGTGACCTTCGAAGGCAACGATATTAAAGTCAATTTAGGCGACAAGGATAGTTGGACCAGGTATCCGGGTACGGTGGGACTGTGGGAACTCGTCGCCAAAAAGCAGCCGAAAGATTACACCGACGAAGATTACCAGAGTTACAAGGAAATTCTGATCATGACGGATGCCTTGTACCAGAACAACGACGCCTCGCAGAATAGGGTGAAATCGAGCAGCGGCGAGAAGTACAGGAATCTCATCAAACCAATTTGGAACCAGGTCAAAACAGGCAGCGGCGTCAAACGCTACAACACGTTACCCAAAGAATTCGTTTGGGTGGACGACGTGAGGAAGCTCGTGGACCGATTGTTGGTGATAGCCGGCGAAGAGAATGCAGGCAACCGTAATTTCTACAACGAGAAGGTTGGCATCGTGGACATGATCAGCACGAAACTTTCCAACTTCATCGTTAACGACGACAAGGGCATAGGTTACCTGATCAAAATCATCAACACGCTGCCTCCGAAATTTTGGAACGTGGCCGAAGGAAAGGGACTTGTGAACGACATCATCAACAAGTTACCTTTCGAGATGCATCTACCTGGCTACCAGTACTGCGGACCGGGTACCAAACTCGAGAAAAGATTGGAGAGAGGAGACAAGGGTGTGAATCCGTTGGACGCCGCATGCAAAGATCAAGACATCGCCTACAACACCACGCAGACGGATCTGGATGCACGTCACGAAGCAGATAGAAAGTTAGAGCACGCAGCTTTCGAAAGGTTCGTGAGCAGAGACGCATCGCTGGGTGAACGGGTCGCCGCACTGGGTACCACCATCGCCATGAACACGAAACAAAAATTGGGGTGGGGTATATAAATAACATACAGTAAAAAAAACAACATGGCTTGCATAACTGATTTGCCGCACGAACTACTATCTAAAATATTCAAAAAGGTAGTTAACGGAGATGTTAATAAACTTGTGATCATAGCTAAAACGACGCCGGCATTTCACATGGGATGCGAAATAGTTCTCAAGGACCATCTTCGGGAGATCAGCGGCCTGAGGTGCGGTGATCTCAACATTCTGCTTTTGGCCGCAGGGGAAAAATTAAACGATAGGTTAGATGAATTGCACGAGGCAAGGCAGGGAAGAAGACGGTACACAGTAGATTGGTGTAAGTCTAAGCAGGAGACGGAAGATATCATTACGCTCATCATTGCGTTTTCGGAAGCACGGACTTTCTTCCTCTAACACACACACAAAAATCTTCGATACAAAAATCTCATGAAAAAAATATATATAAATAACACACATCGTGAAAAAAATAAATTTCTCTCTAACACTCTGAAATTTTTTTTGATATGATGACTAAAAAAATGAGTGATCTCCAAGCATTAAAACAAATGCTAAATTTGTCAGTCGAGTATGTAAAAATTCAGGAATTGGAAGTCGACAAACCTTACACGATAACTTCCGGTTCAATCGTTTCTACCCAGTATGGTCCCAAGGTCTGCCTGTTGCTCAACGCACAATACAGTCTATTTTTACCAGATCGATACGCTAACATGTTATCCGACGAGAAGCTATCTATTTTAATCGAGAACAAAACTCGAATCGTGTACAAGGGGACAAAAGAACTTCTTGGCAAGAAAACAAAACACGTAATAGAATTTGTGTAACGACTGCGAGGCCTTGAAAATATATAAATAACATACCGTAAAAAAACTACACAAGAAAAAATCTCAGAATATATATATAAATAACATACCGTGAAAATAACACATAGAGCATCAACATGAAGCCCAAGGGTGTCGTGTACCAGATACCATATTCAAATCTAAAAAATCTAGGTGCCCTCGATGGGTTACTTACCAAGAAACAACGCGAGAAGAAACGTTCTTGCTTGTCGAAAGGACACGGAATGAAATTACTGCTCAGCACACCTCAATTGAAAAGATTGCAGCGTTCGCGGAAACAGCAAAAGATCGGAGGTTTCATATTCAGCATCCCGGCTATCCTAGCAGCATTGGGGGCCGTGGGAAGTTTGGCCGGTGGAAGTGCCGCCATCGCGAAAACCGTCATCGACTCGAAGAAGAACAAGGCCGAGTTGGAAGAACAGAAACGTCACAACCTGGCCATGGAGAAGAAAGGGAAGGGCGTGATGAAGAAGTTTAAAAAAAAGAAACAGAAGCACTCACCAACCGAGACATTGAATCTCTGATCGAACCGTTACAAATCAAACACTTCAGAGGAGTTTTCATGTCCGACTCGTTCCCTTCAAGCGTTAAAAGAAGAGAATGCGGAGTAGTCAACTTGGACGGTCAAGAAAATCCAGGTACGCATTGGATATGTTACCACAAAAATAATGATAAAGCATTCGTTTTCGATTCTTTCGGAGGTGTTCCACCTACAAATTTAATTCATTATCTGAAAACAAGCAAAACCTCTATATACTACAACGACGAACGCATTCAAAATTTCGGAGACGTGAACTGCGGTCATCTCTGCCTCTCCGTGCTCGCGTTTCTCTCTAAAATAAATAACCCTACGATCGAGGATTTCCAGAAAGCATTGTGCAACCTCAAACAGCATCACTAGGATGGGCGTGTTCCATCTCACGAGCGAATCTTCAATCTTGAAACTCACGCTGCACGACGACATCGTCTATCCTAAATCCATGGCTCTGCGTGCATTCTACAGCATGTACCTCATACCTAATGTTACGCATCACAACAACAAAATTAGCGTCGGAAGCGAACACATCGTCGTCACGCCAGGACAATACAATCTTTCCACTTTGCAAGCTCAGTTACACAAAGGCACGTACCTTTCTCAAAATTCGGTCACGCACAGAGTGGAAATCCTGTCGGCGACGGAGACCGTGGACCTGGGCACCATAGGAGAACTTTTAGGTTTCGAGAACAACACAAAACTCGAAGCTGGCATCAAGCACACGGCAACAAACATTCCTAAATTTCTAGCCATAGAAACTTTGAACGTTCACTGTAACGTGGCGGAAGGAATGATCACGAAATCCTCGGACGGATTAGGAAGTCACAAGCAGACGGGAATTATAGCCACCTTCAAACCAAGTTCCGAATTCATGGAACCGATCATCTACACGCCCTCTTCGCCGATCTATTTTCCAGTATGTCGCAACCGCATAGACGACATAGAGTTGGTGGTGACGAACGAGAAAGGAGACGTGGTGGATTTCGCAGGTGCAACAACTACTGCCATCGTGGAGATCAACATATAATAAATAACCATACATAGTGAAAATGGAGCAAATCGAAAGTTACGAATTGCAATCTTTCCCTCCCAACCGTCGCACGTTCGCCAATCTGAACGAAGCGAACAGGGAGATCGAATACGACGTGGACGTAGGCGACGGGTTTATTCATCCTCACAGAGCGGACCTCTACCTTCAATTCGACGTGGTGAAGAAGGAAAGCGGAGACGCGTTTCCCGCAGCAGCAAACTTGATACTCGTGGACAACTTCGTGCCTCACCTGTTCTCGCAGGTGGAGGTGAGGAAACACAACACCGTCATCGACAGAATAGACTTTCCAGGCATCACGTCGACGGCAGTGGGAACGTTGAAATTATCCAAAACGGACGCAGCGTACTATCAGGCGGGAGGATTCGAAGCCGGGACCAAAATATCGACGAGAAGTCACACGGTGCTCTTTCCCATGCGTCTGCTTCCAGGATTCTTCTCGGACTACAAGGAGATCATGTGGAAGGGAGGACTGAGGATCACATTTCGAAGAGCGGCCAACGACAACGACGCACTGATGCGATACGCTACTTTGGGTCCGGACGGCACTACGCCGATAGCCAACACTTTACCCGAAGCAGCCAAGTGCGTCATCCGGAGCATGGAATTGAGAATGCCGGTGGTGGAATACGAAACGAACTACGCCCTCAAGTACAAAGCGGAGATCTTGAAAAGTCCGCAGGTACCGATTCACTTTCACGGTTACCAGTGCGTGCAAAAAATAGCGTCCGGAAGTCACATGGAATTCGACTTGACGACGCAGTTCAACAACATACAGTTCGACATGCCAGATTTCGTCGTAGTGCTTTTTCAGACCGGGAGGGACAAGAATCAGGAAAAAGATTCCAGCAAGTTCGACGACTGCAAGATCAAGAACGTTTATCTGAAGAATGGACGCAACGAAGTGTTCCCGCGCGAGAATTACAACCTCGACGTGACCAAAAACGATTACCTCAAACTTTACGAAGCGTTTTCGGCTTACAAACGCGTGACCGAGGGGAGCGTGGACATGTACTACACGCCCAGCGAGTTCAAAGCACGGAGACCCATGACCGTCATCAACACATCTAAGAGGAAGAAGGTTGTGGTCAACGATCGAACCAACATCAAGATCGTCTGCGAGTTCCACGATGCCTAACCCGAGGACACCCTATGCAGCGTCATCCTGATTGCAGAGAAGTCCTTCGCCTACGACCTGAAGAACGAGAGAGTCACAGAGCAGTTTTAACAAGTTTTTAACATCTTTTCTTGCACAATAAGAAATTTTTTGTACTAGCACAATCAGTTACAATGGCACAATACGAATTTCACTAGTTCAGATCAGTTACAAATGTCAATTTCATTAGTTATCAGTTACAATATCTTTTTTCATCACTATAGCACGAGACAATCAGAAAATTTTCACAAAAAAATTTGTTGTTGTTTTTACACAAGAAAATTAACAATAAAATTTCTTTTTTTATCGTTTCAGATGCTGTCGAAACATCAAAAACACATACACACACACTAGAAAAAAGCATGCAACTTTATTTGTAACACACACATATTCTCCATCTTCATCAAGAAAATATTATAATAAACATAATTATTTTTATCTATATCTCACAATAAAACTCTATATCCAAAAATATCACAACATCAAAATAACACTAGAGTCGTTAGTACACGTTGCATGCATTACGGAGGTCCTCTGTAGGGTTTCATGGAAGTTTGGGGGAAAAAAAAACACGTGAAACTCTTCAGAGGTGCGGTAATCTATAACCGCAGCCGTTAGAGAACCTTTTTTACTTTTTGGTTGGACACCACGCACCCTGGCGAGGTTATAGGGGCCAGGTATCCTAAAAAACAACAAATATTATTTTGTTTGTTTGTTTGTGTTACAATACGGAAATAATAAAAGGCATACGCGCACGCGCGCGCGTGTGTATATGCCACATCCTTCCCCCAAGAGAGAGGTTTACGAAGGTCACGATATATAAATATTTGTTCCCGGTGATTCCAGCACTCCAACTTCATCTCTAATGTTGACGACAATGTTCTGAAGGTGGAGAGAATAAGAAGATGAGAGGATGACAGGATGAGAAGATGAGAGGATGAGAGGATGAGAGGATGAGAGCTCATCTTTCACTCATCACTGCTTTTCTGCGCCCGTGAAACATCGTCAGCGCAATAAATAAGGCGCGGAACAGGGAGAGAAAGTGAGTTTTTCAACTTTTTGTGGTCGTTTGGTCAAAAAATCAGAGTTGCGGTCAAAGGTACATATTGGCTACTACTGGCCACTTTCTAACATTGTTGCCTGATATTAAAATAAGCGAAAACACTCTGCTATGCTTAATAAAAAAAACAACATCTATTCATTGCCAGATTGTACAACTGTATAGGTCGAGGTTCATAAGCCTCATCCATTTTATTCTAGGGGCTGCATATTTTGTATACAGTTTTTGTAGTGGAATCAAAACACAGGTTGTTAAGAATATCGTCAGTAAATATGAGAATTCTTGCTGTGAAATTTCTATGCTGTTTAACCTAATAGAATTCGAATCTCTGAGAAAGCCAAGTACTAAGCTTTAGCATGCCATATTAGCAAAACCTTTATACGTACGTATTTATAACCTCAATTTACTAATCAAAAAATCCCCCTTAACCAACCAATTAGCACATTTATATGACCTTCTATAGAGGAAGAGGACATGACATTTCCGAGCCGGTATTATTAATGTGACATTCTTAACAGGTTAATGCATCAATCTTTAAGCAAACACTTAGGAATGTTTGAAATTCAAACAATTCTTGTGACAAAAAACAAATAATTAGGAAATTCTTTTTAACCAAACAATCAACACAAATCTCCTTCTGCATCTCGTGCTCGTGTTTCGAATTTTGATGTATCAGAAATGGTCACCGGGTATTCGATGCCAGACATTACACTTTCAAAACTCAGACTCGTATTGTTTGTAATATCCAACCCACTGTGGATTATTTTTGCAATAAACAGGATGCAGTGCAGCCAAGATACACCAAAAAAAACACTTGTTATCGCTGTTCTGTATATTTAACACAGCCCTCTTGTGTTAGGTTAGGTTAGGTTAGGTTAGGTTAGGTTAGGTTAGGTTAGGGTGGGTTAGGTTAGGTTAGGTTAGGTTAGGTTAGGTTAGGGTGGGTTAGGTTAGGTTAGGTTAGGTTAGGTTAGGTTAGGTTAGGTTAGGTTAGGGTGGGTTAGGTTAGGTTAGGTTAGGTTAGGTTAGGTTAGGTTAGGTTAGGGTGGGTGTTGGCAGCTGTCGGTTGTTTAACTCTTCCCTCTCTCTCCCCTCTTCTCCTTTGCTGTATGACAAATAGCACAAACATAAAAATCAAGATTTTGGAGAGCAAAACATAAAATTTGCATGCATCTGATGTCGAACCGGGAACTTTTATCTTTCGGGGAGTCAACATTATTTTTTTACTCAGTCGTCATATAACATGAACACACGCAAACATTCACATGTGCTTTTTATTATTTTGTGTTCGGTAAGTACAAGTATATTCTTACATAAATTATTGTTTAATTTAATAAATTGTAAACTCGGAGCCTGCTATCCTAACACTCCTTCTGTCTATTGAAAGCAAATGTTGCGTGCATGCGGAAATAACACAGAAAAAAAAGCGGATGGAAGCAATTTAAAATCAGTAAAGCAAGGTCAGTATTACGAGAGCGTAAAAACACGTGCTTTCATTCAACTTCGAAAAATAAGAATAAATGTGTGCATACAGAACACATATGCTTTCTTTTCACAGTTGTAAAATCATATAAATTGTACATGAAGTAAGTTACGGGAAGGCTCTCTCTTTTATGTCTGTGTATATGTTGTACAATTAGGTACAAGTTGTTGTACAATTAGGTACAAATTGTTGTACAATTATTTTCCCCAGTTGTCCAGTTGGAGTTGGGGGCATAACACTGGTACTATTTGTAATCACAGTGCTTACTCATGTATTTTGTTTAATATTTTATTTTAAATTTACTGTTAGAAACTAGTGTTGCCAGTTCCTGGATGTAGGTTTACCTATTCTGTTGGTTGTCACTGTCAAGCTCCCAGTATTCATACAGCATAAAAAGCTATAACCCCCCTCTCAAAATATATACATTGTATACGCCAAGATGCTCAATAGCCTAGCAACACATCATGAAAAAACATGTCAAGAGAACCCAGTGGGTTTATAAGTCAGTGTTACCAATTTCTATTTGTAGGTTAGCTTAGCCAGTAAAAGATCATATAGTGGAATTTTCTTCGGATGGGTTGGTAAAACCCAAGCCTCAAACAAAACATCCAATAGAGTTGCCAGATGTAAACAGAGGGCAATAGACCCCCCTCATAAAAGGCTACAGTAAACCCACAGTGTCGCCAACACTAGGCCCCCCCAACAGTATTGCCAGACATAAAAAAAATACATAGGCCCCTCAGGTCCTTTGATGAAAATTTACAGTGAAAAACCCAGTAGGTTAACAACACTGTCAAAAAATCTACGGTAGTGTTGCCAGATGTAAACAGAGGGCAATAGACCCCCTACATTTCAGCCACATCATTTTGCGAGTTCGAAAATTCACAAGTTAATGCATCGCATCGCATCATTGTTACCTATACTGTTAACTGGCGTCACTAAAAAAAACAGGAAGTATAACTTCCGTCGTCCCAAAGCCTACGGCAGATGGCAATCTGTGACGCACGCGATGACTATCAGGGCTATGAAATAAATAACCAGAAAATTCATTGTATTTTTTCTCTGCCACCAAGCATACGTATTTGTTGAATTTGTGCCATTGTGTCAACGTTGATAGTATATGCAGAGAGAGGGAGCGAAATTGTCGTTTTTCTAGATATCCACAGGCAAAAATGTAATATTTTTTTCAAATACAATATGACAGTCGCTTTTCGATACCGAAAAACTAAATACAATATATATATTTACAATATTAATGTTTATTTAACAATATCTACCTACGAATTTGCCTCGAACAAAAACATGTCATAGAAAAACATTTTTCCAGCCGTAAATTCAAAAATTTTGGCCCCGCGCGTGCGTGCGTGCGTGTGCGTGTGCGTGCGTGCGTGTGCGTGTGTGTGTGTGTGCGCGGCACGTCGTTCCCCCGAGAGAGAGAAAGGTTTACAAAGGTCGCGATATACAAACATTGGCCCCCGGGAGTTGGAAAATTACGATGTGGCGCATTCGTTCATTACTGTTCCCAGCTATAAGTTTTTCTCTCTCTCTAGCCCTTGCCAACTAAAAAAAAAATATAGGTAGGAATTAATAACACTGCGAGAAAATAGAGATCATGCCTTACAAGAAAACCATTAAGGCGATTTTTATTTGATGACGTTGAACCCGTGCAGTGTTCCCATCCATCCATCTTTCTCTCTTTTACGGCAGTGCCGAGTCTCTTTGTTTAGTATATGTAGGTTGGCAAAAATTGCTTTATGCACTGTAAAGCAAACCTCAAGCAAAAATCCAGCTTCTTGCTTTAGGCTAGGTTAGACAAAAAAAAAAGCTGTAGGTAAACTGTCGGTTGTTTAACTCTTCCCTCTCTCTCTCCTCTCTCTCTTTTTTTTTGTAAAAAGCTATGGCAAAAGTACCAGTAGGTTGGCAAATTGCTTTATGCACTGTAAGGCAAGTCTTAAGTAAACTTGCCAGCTCCTTGCTTTAGGCTAGGTTAGACCTAGTTAGGTTAGGTTAGGTTAGGTTAGGTTAGGTTAGGTTAGGTTAGGTTAGAGTGGGTTAGGTTAGGTTAGGTTAGGTTAGGTTAGAGTAGGTTAGGTTAGGTTAGGTTAGGTTAGGTTAGGTTAGGTTAGGTTAGAGTGGGTTAGGTTAGGTTAGGTTAGGTTAGGTTAGAGTAGGTTAGGTTAGGTTAGGTTAGGTTAGGTTGGGTGTTGGCAGCTGTCGGTTGTTTAACTCTTCCCTCTCTCTCTCTCCTCTCTCTCTCACCTCTTTCTCTCCTCTCTCTTTTTTTTGTAAAAAGCCATGGCAAAAATACCAGTAGGTTGGCAATTTTGCTTTATGCACTGTAAAACAAGCCTCAAGCAAAATTGCCAGCTTCTTGCTTTAGGTTAGGTTAGACCAAGACAAAAACCTTGGTGATTTTTTTTCAAGTGAGAAGTTAACAACACTGCGAGTCCCATTTTCGGTTGCAGAACTCTCAAGCAAGATTGCCAGCTCCTTGCTTTAGGTTAGGTTAGACCAAAAAAAAAACCTTGGTGATTTTTTCGAGTAAGAAGTTGGCAACACTGCGAGAAAATACCTCAAGCAACGTTGCCAGCTCCTTGCTTTAGGTTAGTTTAGACCCAAAAACAAAAACCTTGGTGATTTTTTCGAGTAAGAAGCTGGCAACACTGCTCCTCACTTCAGCTCCTCACAAGAGGTTTGTCAACCGGCCCACTTGGTCTACTCTCAATGATTTTACATATCGTCCTACAGTAACGGGATTTAGCTGAAGACCATAATAGAGCGCTCTTAAGTTGACGTAGCTACGTTTGTGCCCCCCCCATACTAGAATACATTAAACTTGTATATTTCTAGTACCGCCATGATGTTACTGATTAGTTATAAGCACAAACAGTGTGAATAGCAATGTCATAACACTTGGAGGATATGAGAATATGCAAGTACCGTATCTTCGGTTCAGATATAAATGAACCGAATGTATACTGGGATATTTTGCAAAAATTTTTACAATTGACTCATGAGAGTCAATTATTTTTTTAAAGTTAAATAAGTAATAGATTTCGCTTTAGTTATTTGAAAAACTGAAAATTTTAAAAAATTGGATGTCATGGGGGAAATTATCTAAATCTTAGAATTTTTATACAATGAAATTGAAATTTAAGCTCTTGCGTTAAACAAATTTTCAGTTTTTTACACTTGGAAAATCAGCTAAAATCATAATTTTCAGTTAAATTACACTATGAGAGCTCACTATGAAATTGTTAGATTTTGGGGGGGGTGTTTGCTTGTGCCCGCTCTATAACTACTCCTGCCGCGTTTCTTCGCGTAGGTGGTGTATTTCTTTCAACCGCAAAAACATGCCAAAGGACCATGCTCTCTTGTGTTAAATTCGTATTCATCTCGTACATTTCATTACCAACTTACAGCTATTCAAATTTCAAGGGACATGACTTTGTGGACACTGTGTATTATATTGTATATATATATATATATATATATATATATATATATACACACAGGGTGTCATTTTAATGGCGCCCAAGGACCACAGATTCCTATAGAGGACATCAAAACAAACAACTTTTTTCAGTAACATTTTTCTCGTTGGTGCCTCGTTTCGGTGCTACAGTCGTTCAAAAAAGCCCGTTTTGCCGCCTGGATGCTGGCAACCACACACAACATTTGATCGTATCTGTGACGTTATTTCCTGCGGTGAAACAGCGCACGGCAGGGTTGCAAGGAACACACATATTCTGTGAATAATAGCAAACTACCAACCACATTATCAGCTGTAAAACGAAGGGAGAAACGCGTCCAGTAGACCAACCCGGAAATGAACCAACGATAAGTAAAATGATAAAAAAACAACGCATTCAAAAGAAAGTGGTTATATCGGGTTCTGTCTCTCAGCCTACATGTTCAATATTTGCAAATATCATTGCAAGGTTGATATCTACATGTTACGTCTATACATTTGTCCTGATACACGCGTTGTGGTATTGTTTGTGGTGCTGATAATGGAAGCATCCGAGGTTCACGTTGTTACATTACGTCTGAAACACATACAGTAGGATCCATGTCTATTTTCATTAATTTCTCTCTTCCATCTTCTGTATTTTTAAGCGATGGATTTTTATGTTTGTTGTTGCAGAAGTTGTCAATAGCTTGTATTGAGTTTTATTTTAATTCTTGAAGCTCTTATTGGGTCAAATAAAGTGTATGAACATGGTGATGGATAATTTGCACGGTACAGTGGATCCCACTCTACAATCCCAGGAACAACGTATCAGAAGGATAAGTGGATAGAATAACATATAAATCTGCAAAGAATCCATTTTAAAATCTCCAAATTGTGATTGTAGTAATTCAAGAGCGATGTTCATCATATTATTTTCAAATGTCCTACTTATACTTTTCAGAAAAGAAACATTTTATTCAAAGTATTATAAAATGTGTTTTTTTTCATACATTTGACTTCATTTTTGAACGCAACAGATATTCGATATATTGTGATTGCTTTTTGAGACAAGCTAATATAAAATTGAATTTTTTAGGAAATGAACGAGTGAATGTAGTTATATGTAAACATGTTTCTTAAGAATATATTTCAACTTTTGGCAGAAATGTATTCCTAAAGTGTGTCTTTTATGTATTCAAAATGAAAATGTATGCTGGGCATAAACAGCCAAAGTCAAAGCTGTAAGTCGAATAAAATATTGCTGATGAATGATGATAATGGTCAATAATCTGGCAATATCTATGGCAACGGGTGCTATAAGTAGAAAAATACCGACTCGGACTTTTGAAACTAGGTGGTTTGCACAGTGCCAATAGAATGGAGTACTCCTTCGAGGAATATTGCGATATGTATATGTTACTTGGGGAATCGCGTTGACGTGCTAAAGTTGCAGCCCGAGCATATGCCGAACGTTATCCAGCAAGGCGTCATCCTGATGCTAAAGTAATACGCAGACTGGATCTTCGGATGAGGTATACTGGAAATGTCGCACCTTCTCCTCAGGTGGACAGAGGTCGTCCGCGGTACGTGAGAACACCACGTGCTGAAGAGGAAGTACTCTTTGCAATTCAGCAAGATCCAATGCAAAGTACCCATGACATCGGTCGCCGGTTTCGTTTGTCCAGACAAATGGTACATTCGATTCTGTCAGACGAAGAACTGTATCCGTACCACTACACAAGGACACAACATCTGATGCCTGGGGATTTCAATCGTCGTAGTGTGTACTGCGAATGGTTGGTACGCCAATTAGATCAAGATGGCCAATTCTCGGAGCATATTTTGTGGACAGATGGAGCACTGTTCACTCGGGACGGTGTTTTCAACATTCATAACAGCCACTGGTTGGCACATGACAACCCATATCTTAACAGTTGGGCTGAAAAGTTCGTAGGCTAACATAGTAAAAAATATTTTTTTTGACAAAATTCGATTTTATTATTCAATATAGTTGCCTTTGAGGGCGATACAACGATTATAGCAGTCATACAATTTTTCGATGCCATTTTTATAGTACGATTTCTCTTTAGCCTCAAAATAGGCCTCAGTTTCGGCGATTACCTCTTCATCAGTGCTAAATTTCTTTCCAGCGAGCATTCTTTTAAGGTCTGCAAACAGGAAAAAGTCACTGGGGGCCAGATCTGGAGAATATGGTGGATGGGGAAGCAATTCGTAGTCTAATCCATATAATTTTGCCATCGTTTTCATTGATTTGTGATTTGTTGCTTTTGATCGATTGTGAGCACGCGCGGCACCCATTTTGCACACAGTTGTCGCATGTTCAAATATTCATGCACAATATGTCCAACACGTTCCTTTGATATTTTTAAAGTCTCAGCTATCTCGATCAACTTCACTTTACGATCATTTAAAATTATTTTGTGGACTTTTTTGAAGTTTTCGTCGATAACAGCCTCTTTGGGGCGTCCACTGCGTGCATCGTCTTCGATGCTCATTTCGCCTCGTTTAAATTTAGCAAACCACTTCTCAACGGTTGATTTTCCTGGTGCAGAGTCCGAATAATGTTTATCAAGCCAAGCCTTGCCTTCAACAGTATTTTTTTTTCGCCAAAAAGCAATGCTTTATTAACACACGAAATTATTTTTTATCCATTCTTTCACAATAACAAAAGCTGCTTCACTCACAATGCTATATCTCACGAACTAATTATCCGGCAGCTGTGAAATTTATACACGTAACTTTTGAAGGTTAGTACTAAGTAAAAATCACATGGATTTAATTCTAGTAACGCCATCTATGAGTCAGTCTATGAACTTTTCAGCCCAACTGTTACAAGAGAGCGCAGTCACCAGGTTCGATGGGGAATACATGTCTGGTGTGGAATAGTCGGCACTAAACTGATAGGGCCTGCTCTGCTTCCAAACCGCCTCAACGCTCACCAGTACCTTGAATTTCTGCAGACCACACTACAAGAACTTTTGGAAGATGTGCCACTGGATTCACACCTCAGAATGTATTTCCAGCATGATGGAGCGCCAGCACATTTGCTCGGTTCATAAAACAGCACTTTGGACAGATTTTTTCCGAATAAATAGACAGGAAGGAACTGACCTGTACGTTGGCCACCTCGTTCGCCCGATCTCAGTCCACTAGATTACTTCATTTGGGGCCATTTGAAAGAAATCGTGTACAGAGCACCACCAACAAGTCCTGAAGAGCTAGTTGCCAAATTGCACGCAGCAGTGGCTACAATTGATGCTAACATGTTGCTACGCGTGCAAATTGGTATTCGAAGACGGGCTGAAGCATGTCTCGCTACGCAGGGTGGACATTTTGAGCACGTGCTCTTTTAGCTTTAGTTTCTTTTTTATTTGTTGTTGTTTTTACTAGTATTAGTAGTTTTTGTTTGTCATCTATGAATTTTGTTTTGAGTTTGAGTTTTGTTTAAGTCCACTTTTTAGCCCAGATAGGTTAATTGGCACTAAAACTATAGTTTAAAGTGGGATCCGAACGATTGTGTGCCTTCACCGGGTATTGAACCCGGTACACCTTGATTACCACCCGATGGTCTAATACTACGTCATCGGGGAGGCGAATTTCATTTTATATTGCAAAAAAATATTACCGTGCCCTCACTTTTCTTACCTGCATTTCAATCGTGGATACAGGAGGGATAAATAAGTTTACACTATGGGCGTTAGACATTGATAAATCTTGCATAATAGAAAAAAATAACAAAAACATTATTATCATGACTATGATTATTATTGTACAATAATCACTATACTAATATAATAAACAAATCTCACTCGAAAGTTGTTGTTCTTGTTATTAATACTAACAATAATATTGTAATATATTTAGGGAAATGGAGTATAACAAACACAGGGAAAGAAGCAGTTGACGTGTGTTTATGATAAGATCTCGAACAAAGGTATTAAACTATATGTTTCAGAAGGTCAGTGAATTCTGATTTTATTCTAAAACTTGTTGAGCAGAGTAATTAATGTGTTAAGAATAGTTGTATCCCGTTCCTGAACTAGATTATTATTCCAGTGGCGTATTTAGAACACCCCAGTAGGTGGGTTTACTCTGGACGTGTTACAGGTTGCACTTCTCCTCACGCTAATTATTTCTGATTTCAAATAATAAGGTAAATAAAACTGGCACCATTCGGTAGTGAAAACTTTACACACGTTGCAGAGACCATGCGAATTTAAAATAAAACTGAACACACCACAGAACGTTATCTCTGAACTGCCCACTCTCTGACTCCACAGTTGGTTTACTGAATTGCGTAATCATTCTATTTAGTTATTAATTTTAATATACCTTTTTTAAAAAAAAAAGTCTGTAGAGGAATAAGGAATCTTAAAGTTTGTGTGATTTCTTACATAAAAATCTCTCTTTTTTATTTTGAAAAGTGGAACCGTATATTCCTTGTTTTGGATGGTCGAATATTAAAACACAACTTAATTCCTGTATTTTATACTCGGTGATTCCATCTAAAGCAATTGTTACATTGGTTATTCTGTTCGAACAATATTTCTGCATTTTTATGAATTGAAATTAACATTGACAATTTACAAGAGTGGGGCGAATGACTCATTGGAACTCCCCTCCCATGGTTTACAATGAATAAAATGTAGTATCTACGTATTTGAGAATAAAAGGAAAAACTTGAATAAGAATGAAATTTTAATTTGCAAACAAATTACACGTAGACAAAATTCGATATATCCACTTCCGTTTGCTGTTCTTCACAACCTGCCCTTCCCTTTCAAATTACGAAGAGAAAAGGATCACAGAAAAATATTACTTAGAAATTACATACAAGCTTAGAAACACACTAATTGTTAAAGAATTCTCAGCAATCATACATATTTTATTTCTGTGTGAAACTAACTCATGTTCCCGAGTTCCGTATGACAGATAACTTTCTAAAGTTTTACGTACATGAAGATGAGGAAAGAGTATGTAAGAATGAAATTTAGTATTAAATAAACTTTGAGACTTTGCAAACGCAAAGTGTACTTTGCACACATTTAATTTCCGAGAACTCATGTAGGTATTTGATTACACAAGTTTCCGTAGTCATGAGTTACATTTTCATCCATTAAAAATCCTGCGTACACACACGAACAGGCGAGGAGTGAAAGTGTTAAATACTTATGCTACAAACAAACTAGCCTAACCTACTCGAAACATCTGGATGCTAAGAACACCAAACTTAATTCGCCTAACTCACTAATTCAAACCTATGGGAAGGAGTTTACATTAACAAAGAGAATAAAAACACATTGGCAATAATAATGAAAGCAGCTTACATTAATTAATGAACACTAAGCAAAATGCAAGAGAATCTAGTAGTACTCATGCAAAATCAGGACAATGCTGATATTGTTATAATTTATATTCCTTTTCGGTAGGCAAGCCAGGTAATAGAAAATCTTAAGATGTAATAAATGATGCAAGTCTTTTCTCAGGAGATGTCGTAGGTTTCATGAATGTCAACGTGTGCTTCACGCTTTCCTAACGACATTATACTGCTAACTCTACATGGATGTGTATCGAAATCGTGCCATGTAAAATAGGTGTGTGTCTGTATATGAAGATATAATCACCCTGCAATCTAAACTTGGCCCAGATTACGAATTCCAGAAAAGCACTTAATCGTTGAAATGATGTATAGTTGAATTGGTACAACATTAATTTCACTGACATGCAAGTTGGGAATTATATTTTCCCTTGCACTTGTGACATTAATATCTCTCTCTCATACTTGTCAATACGAAGCATAAATTTAAAAAGAATGCAAATAGGTTACAGGAAATCACTCTGACTGACTGTGCAAAGTTAAGAATTGCTATTCGTAAAGAGCAAATTTTAATTTTAGGAACTTCTGTGCAGATTTTAATTTTACATATCTTAAATTCTGGTGTGCACATTATTTATATTGTTCATTAACTACATCGCAATATTCATAAAGATCTTGGTCTCCTTTAGAAGGAGAATATAACATGCATTGTTTGCATCAGGTACTAAGGTACAGTGGGATCCATGAGTATTACCGTGCAAATTGTCCACCACCATGTTCGTGCACTTTATTTGACCCAATAAGAGCATCAAGAATGAAAAGAAAACTCACAACAAGCGGTTGACAACTTCTGCACTAGCATACATAAAAATCCATCGCTTAACAACACATAGGATGTAAGAGAAATATTGATGAAAATAGCCATGGACAATTTGCACGGTCATTCTCATAGATCCCACTGTACAAAAATTAACCACAAAATTAAAATTGAACGAAGTCGTAAAAATTCATTAATGGACATAATATTTATTTGACATCATATTTATCATCTTGCGCATAGTTCCTTTAAACTGAACATAAATATATTATTTGAGAATATAACTGAATATCTTGCTATTATGTCTAGATAATGAATACGTGACCTTTACTCTTCGAAGTGCACAATTTCATACAACTTATGCACAACAATACGGACACATACATAGCAATTAACTTATTTTCGTGTTAGATAGTTGAATATATGTAGTTACAAATCAGTCATTTATCATTCAGCTAGGTTCACAAATTCTTAAATGTCGTACTTAGGGCTGGTTGAACACAAACGTTGTTTTCACTAACATGTTATTGTTGTGAAATGCACACATTTAGTTGTCACTGATTAGGATATAACCATGTCAAATTTGCAATAACATGTAATATTCTTACTCTGAAATGAATACATTTACCGGAACTGTTTTTCAAAGAACTCGCTCACTCAAATACTCTATTTCTCCAAAACACACGAAAACGTCATCAGCCCTTTTAGAACAAATTGAGGTCCGTAGTGTTACATGTCGTTGGTTGTAGCTATATTATTTTTCACAGAATATGTGTGTTCCTGGCAACCCTGGAACGCATCGCTTCACGACGGGATATTACGTCACAAATGCAATCAAATGTTGTGTGTGGTTGCCAGCATTCAGGCGGCAAAACGGGCTTTTTTTGGACGACTGTGTGCGCCTAAATGATGCACCAACGAGAAAAATGTTACTGAGAAAAGTTGTTTGTTTTGATGTCCTCTATACGTTTCCGTGGTCCGTGGGCGCCATTAAAATGACACCCCGTATACAGGGTGTTAATTTTAACTTGACATATCAAAATAGCGGGAGTGATATGCATGTGAGGAAAATTTGGTCCAAACAAACCATGATCCTTTTCGGGGGGAAAGTTAATGGCGTACAAATGAGCCCCCGCACAGGGCCCCCTGGGGGCAGGCGGGGCACGTTGTGTTTTTAAAATAGGAACCCCCGAATTTTGTTTCATTTTGGGATTCGCGGAGTCAAAATAAATAATAATTATGCTTGACATGGGTGCAACAACATGCGAAATAAAAAAGATATGGCCATGTGTATGTTTGGAAACACGTAAACGTCGTGCATGGAAAAACGGTAACAGGCCCCCACGAAAATACGAAGAATGGCGTGTGCAGAGGAAAATTTCATTGCTGTCGATGGTGTCATTGAAGAGTGGAAGAAGTACCAAAAGAAGAGTGCAGAGGGGATAGGGGGAGGGGGCAGCATGCAACCAACAAAGTGGAAATACATCTGCTGGATTAAATCAGATGCCAGGGATATGAGGGAAACAAAATAACGAACTGTGCCTGTGCCAGAAAAGTGAAGGGGTAGGGGATGTAAATCGTGTTTCCAGAACTCACGCGAAGAGTATGTTATCGCCACCGACGTTGTCGGATCAGCTGTGTTATCAGACGCCAGCCACACGTAAGGTACAAACTAGGCCATTTAACCTTGCGCTGAAGTCAGCTCTCTGTGCCCGTGTTTGCTTGGGGAAATAGGTGGTTATTGGGCGTGAGTGCTTCAGAAGGTTAGTTGACGTGCCCGTGTTCGAAGTGAGTGCAGGGTAAAAGTGCAGGTATACCTAGGACGATGGACCGTGTATCTGTGGAAGACAGAATTGAAATGATATTCATGTATGGTGAATGTCGACGGAATGTGGACAATGCTGTCACCGAATATGTCAGACGCTATCCGAACAGAGTGCGTTCGTGGTCGACTTTCGCTAGGGTTGTCAAGCAATTTGCAACAGTAGGAAGCGTGTGTCTGCAACAAAGACGGCATCGAAGAACTGTCACTGGGGAAAATAATGAAATCGCTGTATTAGCTGCAGTGGCGTATGATCCACATTCCAGCACGCGTAACATAGCTCGCCAGAGTGGGATGTCCCATGTCAGTGTTTGGAACATACTCAAGAGGCACAAGTTTCACCCGTACCATGTGTCCCTGCACCAGGAACTTCATGGTGATGATTTCCGTGCACGGATGGTGTTTTGTGAATGGGCAGGTGTACAAATACATCGAAATCCGGCATTCTTTCGGGACGTTCTGTTCTCCGACGAAGCAACATTCACAAACCATGGCCAGGTTAACCGGCACAACATGCACTACTGGAGTGCCGACAACCCACACTGGTTGCGTGAAGTTGAACATCAACGCCCGTGGTCAGTGAACGTATGGTGTGGCATCATGGGTGACAAACTCATTGGTCCGTTTTTCATTGACTGTACATTGAATGGGCGAAAGTATCGCAATTTCTTGCAGGACGAACTACCGATATTGCTGGAGGATCTAAGCCTTGCACAGCGACAGGCCATGTGGTATCAGCATGATGGTTGTCCGGCGCATTATGCTGCCATAGCTCGGGAAGTATTAACGCGCACCTTCCATCATCGCTGGATCGGACGACGTGGTCCTGTCAATTGGCCGGCTAGATCACCAGACCTTACTGCGCCAGATTCCTTTTTGTGGGGTTTTCTTAAAGGAATGGTGTATCAAACTGTACTCACAACGCGCAACGACATGATGCAACGAATACGAAATGCTTGCACACAAATTGATGCCGCCACACTTTTGCGTTGTGAATAGTCATTTCATGCAAGAATAAATAAATGCATCGACGTTCATGGTCACCATTTCGAGCATTTGCTTGGGTAAGGCATGTATGCACACGCACCACCCCACCCCCACAGGTGAGAGGCAAGGGGACTCACGTGAAACAAGCACCCCACAGGTGAGAGGCAAGGGGTCTCACGTGAAACAAGCACCCCACAGGTGAGAGGCAAGGGGACTCACGTGAAACAAGCACCCCACAGATGAGAGGCAAGGAAACTCCCTTGAAACAAGCTCCCCACAGGTTCGAGGGTAATAATATTTGAATTCCATCCTTCCCTCTCCTACAATTTTCTGGCATCCCTGAATACGTTTTTGTGTTTCCCTCATCTCCATGCCATCTGCATTAATCCAGCAGATGTATTTCCACTTTGTTCGTTGCATGCTGCCCCCTCCTTCTATCCCCTCTGCACTCTTCTTTTGGTACTTCTTCCACTCTTCAATGACACCATCGACAGCAATGAAATTTTCCTCTGCACACGCCATTCTTCGTATTTTCGTGAGGGCCTGTTACCGCTTTTCCATGCACGACGTTTACGTGTTTCCAAACATACACATGGCCATATCTTTTTTATTTCGCATGTTGTTGCACCCATGTCAAGCATAATTATTATTTATTTTGACTCCGCGAATCCCAAAATGAAGCAAAATTCGGGGGTTCCTATTTGAAAAACACAACGTGCCCCCTGCCCCCCAGGGGGCTCTGTGCGGGGGCTCATTTGTACGCCATTAACTTTCCCCCCGACAAGGATCATGGTTTGTTTGAACCAAATTTTCCACACATGCATATCACTCCCGCTATTTTCATATGTCAAGTTAAAATAAACACCCTATATATATATATATATACAGGGTGTCGCAAAACTCTTTCAACAACGCTTGGGTGCTGGTAGATATCATAAAAACAAGTAACTTCTCCCTATAAAGTTTACCTCGAAAGCGCTTAGTTTCTGCGCTATAGGCGCTTAAAATCTATCCTATACGTATGCAACCCAACACAGCAAACGCTTGCTCTGACATAACTACCAGGGGCGCGTGGCAGGGTTGCCACTAGCGTTCCTCGTTAAGAGAGACGACTTGAAAACAACAATTTGGGAGTTTTGCCTGAGCAAAATCCAAAACATTAATGGTACTTGCGATGTTGTAAGAAGCATTGACAGTATTTATAAACTGACCAAGACAAATAATGGGCAGACTGAAATTCAAGATTACTCATTCTAAAATATCTCCATAATTGATTGATTGATTTGTTTTATTTTAATTCGCTTTTCTGCCACCTTTGGCTAATCGCGAAGATGAGGATGATATGATGAAATAACAAATGACACCAATGTCTAGACCAAGATTTAATCCCGAGACACCTGGCGCCGTAGCGAGCTGTGCTAACCACATCACCAAGGGGTGTTTCGTGTACCATGCAATATCAACAATTGCAAGGAACACGTGAGATAGAGGAAATCCACGAACGAACAAATGTAAGCATGATGTGTTTGCTGCCTCGTTTCGAACAAGCAGACTGTAATGTTATTACAATTTATTTATTAGAAAATTGTGAACTAGCGCTATTGCAATCGAGTTCGTTATAAAAAGCAGGCTGAAAAGAAAGAAAAATCTCCAGCAGATGAATATTCTTGAGCCACTTCGGTGACTGAGTACGTTTAGTAATCAACACATGATCTCTCTCTACCGAATGTTCCGGACACGAGTTCCGACCTGGACAAAAATGTCACCAGATCTTTTGTCCTCGTATTTACTATTTTCCCGAAAGTGCAGGAAAATTACGTACAATGAGAATAATATAAATTCACAAAAATTATTCCGGAAATTCATCTAGATGTCAGAATCTCGCTCGTTTGCTACAAAACGTTGTTTCCAGGGTGAACTTAAAGTTGACATTTTGGTGGCTTCCGAAAATATTACTCTTACATTTCAATGTTGATATCAAGTTACTACAATGAATGATAAATATGTACAATTTATGACGTGTACTCAATGGTTTCCTTATGATTATTTTTTTTCACGTTCCATGATAAGAATGCAAAGCAAAGACACAAAATGAGAAAACTAATTTGCACACATGAAAAGAGTGTAAATCACGAGGATTTCTCTTGATGTACCAATATCAAACGATATCGTGAAGTGTAGAGCAAACTAGTACAGGCAGTAAGTATGCACCGAACTCAATGTAATTCCTTTCAATGAAATATTAATTTCTTCCTACAACTTCTTTAATAGAGCTTTCAAGATTAACCAGTTTGAGTGGAGAGAAAGAGATAGATAGAGAGAGAGAGGGGGGGGAGAGTTTTTAATTCGCATGTTCCTAGTATTGCAAATAATCGTTGGAATTTTCTTGATACCAATTTTTAAAACACATAATTTTTCTTACATGTATATCAGTTGACATTAAAATTTATAGGCTTGAGCATGTATGTTTGTGAGTGTACATTCATCAATTTATTCATATCATCATCACTCATCACCATCTTCGTAAATTAGCGAAAAGTGGCACAAACAGCTAAGTAAAATAAAGCAGTGAGTTGACACATATTCCTAGCACAGATAGTAATAATTTTCAAATAAATTGTAATAACCCGGGTTCGAGTCCTGGTCGAGCCTGCATTTTTCGCTGAAAATTTCTACATTTCAGTCTGCGTGTTCGAAACGAGGCAGCAAACACATCATGCTTACATTTGTTCGTTCGTGGATTTCCTCTATCTCACGTGTTTCTTGCAATTGTTGATATTGCATGATACACGAAACACTCCGTGGTGATGTGGTTAGCACAGCTCGCTACGGCGCCAGGTGTCTCGGGTTTAAATCCTGGTCTAGACATTGGTGTCATTTGTTATTTCATCATATCATCCTCATCTTCGCGATTAGCCAAAGGTGGCAGAAAAGCGAATTAAAATAAAACAAATCAATCAATCAATTATGGAGATATTTTAGAATGAGTAATCTTGAATTTCAGTCTGCCCATTATTTGTCTTGGTCAGTTTATAAATACTGTCAATGCTTCTTACAACATCGCAAGTACCATTAATGTTTTGGATTTTGCTCAAGCAAGACTCCCAAGTTGTTGTTTTTAAGTCGTCCCTCTTAACGAGGAACGCTAGTGGCAACCCTGCCACGCGCCCCTGGTAGTTATGTCAGAGCAAGCGTTTGCTGTGTTGGATTGCATACGTACAGGATAGACTTTAAGCGCTTATAGCGCAGAAACTAAGCGCTTTCGAGGTAAACTATATAGAGAAAAGTTACATGTTTTTATGATATCTACCAGCACCCAAGCGTTGTTGAAAGAGTTTTGCGACACCCTGTATAAGCGTTGTGCGAGTGTATATTTTTTCAGAAGATATGTTATGCAAACGGTCAGCACATAATGTTCTTCAGGTTGAAAAATGATTCTAATTTGCCGCTTTTTTAGAGTCAACATACCAGTCTTCTTTCACGTTCACAAGATAGATCCTTAAAGTTATGTACAGTAATAGCAATTTTCAGAAATATAGAAAGAGCCAACAGTGAGTCTTGAAATATATCAATGGAAAGTTCTTTAATTATTTGGAATTTTTTGTCAGAAATAAATATCTAAATGACATGTCTGTAATACATCGTCAAGACTTCGTCGTACTGGTGGTGTTACTCATTCGCACGTGAGTTTTGTTTATTCTGTCCCACTTTGTCACATTATGCAGACGTGTACCTTGAAATGTTCGAGAGTGATTTTCTTGCGCTGAAGGGTGTAAAAAAAAGTAAAACAAATTAATTTACTGACAAAGTTAGAGTGGTTTCTTTCAACCGGCAATCAATAATAATAATCCGTGGATCGACAGCCATAAAAGGACCTTGACCTATCTTCGACTGCCAGTCTCTCTCCCACAATCCTAACTAGAGGTGTGGAAATCTTCAACCAGTAATGGGATTACTTGGGATCAGCACGTCGAACCCTCAACCGTTATAAGAGGTATCCCACTCAGAGTTAAGCTACTCACTCGTAGCTCCCAATTTTCCTCAAGATGGTTGGTTGCCACCCGTCCTATACACAGGCCAAGAACTCACGAACTGAACCCAGGTGTACTCGAACCCGTGACGTCTCAGTAGGAGTCCAAAACACACCGCCTTAGACAGCACGTACATGCAGGAGTACAACCGCAATCAATATCTGGACGGATTAGTATGTGAAGCAGACAGACGGACTCGTATCTAATAGCCGTCCAATGGCCTCTGTAAAAGATCGCGAACTTTACACGTGTAACTAACTTATTAAAAATACTTTAATGAAAAATCGTACACAAGGTGATTTCACACAAGTTGGAATTACAAGCTGAAAAGTAATGACATGATAGAAAGTTCACACGTTGTGGGTAAGTTTGAGTTTTATTTTGTCTTGTTTAAAAATTATTCTAATCGGGACAGTTTAAATTGAGATTCGAAACACTATGTGCCTCAACCGTGTATCGAATCCGAGATATCTTGATTGCATGACATCAACGATATCCCTGTACCATCAGGATGACCCCGCAAGTTACGGGTAGGAAATGCGTCTTCCAGGCATAATATTAATCTAATAAAAATAAACCTTTCTGGTATGAACAGTAAATTTTTAGTGATAATTAAGCTGAGAGAAAAATCCTATATTTGATATAAACGAAGATGCTTAAATACCTGATTTTATATACAGATATACAAGCAGCTATACTGCTAGTTAGTTGGGGCCTCCCGATGCCCAGTGGTAATGTCGTTGCCTTGTAATAAAGGAGTCCTTAGTCCGATTCCCGGTGGAGGCACATAGTGGTTCGGAACCAACTTTAAACTGTAGGTCCAGTCCCGATTAGCCTTACTGTGCATAAAGTAGACTTAAAACACCAAATCAATCAATCAATCAAGACTGCTTGTTGGACTTACGCCACCGGGACATAAAAGAACCGGAGTCCAATCGGAAATAGATAGTTCAGTTCTTCCTGTTACATTCTGATATTTAATACTCTGTATCGGACATAAGTAAAACCTGAAAGGAAAAAGAGTAGGCCGCGTAAGTAGTTAAAAACGGGGCACGAGCAAACACCCCCCCCTCCAAAATCTAACTATTTCATAGTGAGCTATGTTAGTGTAATTTAACTGAAAATCATGACTTTAGCTGATTTTCCAAGTGTAAAAATCTGAAAATTTGTTTTACGCAAAAGCTTAAATTTCAATTTTATTGTATAAAAATTTTAAGATTTAGATAATTTCCCCTATGACATCAAAATTTTTAAAATTTCACTTTTTCAAATAACTAAAGCAAAATCCATTACTTTTTTAACTGTAAAAAATAATTGACTCATGTGAGTCAATTTTACAATTTTTTGGAAAATACCCCAGTATACATTCGGTCCATTTATATCTGAACCGAAGATACTATACTTGCATATTCTCATATCCTCCAGTTTGTTAAAACTTTAAAACAGATTTTTGATCAAAGTAAACAGAGAAGATGTTTGTGAAGTACCAAAAAAAATATAGTTTTGTATACTAACATATAAAATACAAATATGTATTACAGTATATAGTGTATTTTTATATTTTTTTTGTTTTTTAAACAACATCTATTTTTCAATTATTTTAATTAAAAATATGTCATCTTAAAAAATGTTTTTGTATATATAAAACCAATCTAAAATTTTATAATTTTTGAAAATTAATTTAAGAAACAAAAAAAATTATATATTTAAAAATAATTCCAAAACTTAATTATAAAAAATAAATAATCAACATTTTTTAGATCATATTATATATGATACAACTGACATAAATAATGAAGCCTTAGATATTCCCCATTTTCTAACTAAACTTAAACCCCAAATTATAAATTATAAATTATACCCTTACAAAAATTCTACACTATAGTAACAAACATCAATTAGATGATAATTATGATAGCTTTTGTGAGGAACTTAAGTTAAAACATGAAAATTTTGAAAAAATAAATTCAGGATGGTCACTTTGTGATACAGACCACAAGCTTGAATTGAAAATAGCAAAATTTCACCCCCTTGGAGGGGGAAGTGGATCTAGTTATTTTAGATTACCAGAACAGATCATAAAAAAAAAGGTGTATTGAATATTCAAAATGATGACAATAAATGTTTTGTTTGGTGCAACATAGCACATTTTCATCCAGCTAATGATAATAAATATCGTGTTTCTCAATATCAAAAATATGACAAGAATTTAAAAAAGCTATGAAAGGAATAAAATATCCAGTAGACATTTTAGCTATCGAGCAATTTGAAAAACAATACGAAGAACACAATAATCTATCGATAGCTGTTCATGTTTATGGTTATAATGAAAAAATGGCGATGTTTATGTACTCAAACAGAATCATTCATTACCACATGATATAGACATTATAAATTTATTATATGTTTAAAAAAATATCAAAAAACACTACTGTCTCATACAGGATCTAAAAAAATTGACAAAAAGTCAAGTACACCACATCATGGTAAAATTACTATATGTGTTAGATGTCTGAAAATATTTTATGGAAGGGGTAAAATATCAAACAAAAATTAGAGCAACATATTAAAAATTGTAATACTCATCCTCATGTAACTTACAAATTTCCAAAGAAAAGTATAAAATTTTCTATGTTTAGGGCACTGCTAAAACATCCATTTATAATCTCTGCTGATTTGGAAACAATACAAAAGCTAATAGCAACCAACTTTAACCAAGATTCAAGTACATCACATACAAGACATATAGCTAAGCATGAAACTTGTAGTTTTGGACTAAAATTAATAAATACTTATGGGATCCAGATACGAGATAACTTAAGAGAACCGTTTATACATCGAGGTGAAGATGCAGCCAAAAAATTTATTGAAACACTTCGAGAGTGGGTAAACATTCTTATACGTTGTAAATACTGTAAAAATAATTTTGATTTAGATAATAAAAAAATTCTACATCACAACCATTTTAAAGGAGAATATATCCGAACGATTTGTAATTCACGTAACTTGAAAATACAAAAAACATTTTTTATTCCAGTAATTATTCACAATTCAAAAAAATTTGACACACATTTATTTATTAGAGAATTAGATTATGATGCTGAGAATATTAATATTATATCACAGACTAAAGGAAAATATATTATTGTAGAGAAAACTATCAGATTAGAAAATAAATGAACAGCTGTTCTTAAATTTTTGGATTCATATCAGTTTCTTTCGAGCAGTTTAGCAACTCTGGTCAAACAATAAACCGAAGACAAATTTATTTATACAAAAAGAGAATTTGGGCAATATGATATAAATTTGCTAATGAGACAAGGAGTCTACCCCTATCAATACCTGGATGATTTTGAAAAAATTGAAGAGAGACAGTTACCACCAAGAGATGCATTTTATAATCATCTTCAAGATAAAGAATGTAGCGAGGAGGATTATCAACTTGCACACACAATTCGAGACATGCTAGGATGCGAAACAATGGGAGATTATCATGATTATTGTTTGAAATTAGATTTTCTCTTGTTGGGTGATGTATTCGATACTTTACGAAAAAATTGTTTTGAAAAATATAATTTGGATCCTGTTTTTATGTGTACAACACCTGGTTTATCTTGGCAAGCTATACTTTTAAATACTGGAGTTGAAATTGGTCTTCTCGAAGATAGTAAACAGTTTGCATTTGTTGTATCTGCTATACGTGGTGGTATAGTACAGTGTCCTTTGAAATATATGAAAGCAAACAATAAATATTTATCTGATTATGATGCCAATAAAAAATCTAAATATATTCACTATATTGATATGAACAATTTATATGGGTATGTTATGACTCAATCACTCCCCATTGGTAATTACGAATGGATGACCCAGGAAGAACTTGAAAACAGGGATTTTTTTAAATGGTCTGAAGATCATCCAAAAGGTTGTCTATTGGAGGTTGATATGCTATACCCACCATGGTGTCATGAGAAACACCACGGATTAGCTATGGCACCAGTATCTCAAAAGGTTCCAGGTACAGAAGAAACAAAATTAATGTTAACATTTGAAAACAAAAATAATTATGTACTTAATTATCGAATGTTACAATATTATGAAAAGCAAGGTATAATATTTACAAAAATCCATAGTGGTTTAAAATTTGATCAAACAAAATGGTTAGCTCAATATATTGTGAAAAATACAAATAATCGAATTCAAACAAATTCTTAAGTTTTGAAAGATCTTTATAAATAAATAATTAATGCCATACATAGAAAATTTTTAGAGAACAAAGAATGTCCATTGAGGTGTAGTTTGGTGGTCAATTGGAAAAAAACTTTTGAAACTTATTGCTGATCCTACATACAAAAGTTTTATAGAAATTAATAAAAATATGACTCTTATTGAAAGAAGTAACATCGATGTAGTGTGTAATATGCCCATATCTGTGGGTGTTACAATTCTTGAATTATCTAAATTAGAAATGTATAAATTTCTTTATGATGTGATCCAAGCTAGATACGAAAACATAAAAGTAGAATACATGGATACTGATAGTTTTATATATGAAATAGAAACAGAGGATTTGTACCAAGATTTACTAGATATGAAAGAACATTTTGATTTTAGTAACTATCCAAAATATTGTTCATTATATAATTTATTATACAGTGTTCATAACAAGATGTTCCCTGGGAAAATGAAAGATGAAGCAACAGGATCTATAATATCAGAATTTGCTGGATTCAGTGCAAAAATGTATTGTATCAAAATAGATGAAAAAGAAGAAGAAACTAAAGAAGCTAAGGGTATAAAACGATCAATTATAGTAAGACTGACAATGGATGATTTTAAAAATTGTTTATTTGAAAATAAAAATAAAAAAATAATGTCTGGATATTATCTTACTAACAAAAATCATACTATTTATACTACAATAAAAAATAAATTAGCCCTCGATGGCCAGGACAATAAATTAGAAATATTAGATTCTAACATCCATACTAGAGAATATGAACACTATGAAAATGTTAAGACAAAACATTGTAATAAATGTAAATTAAAAAGTTGATAAAAATATTTATATTTAATTTTTTAATGTTATATATAAT
Organism: Lepisma saccharinum; assembly: GCF_977018435.1. Taxonomy (NCBI): domain Eukaryota; kingdom Metazoa; phylum Arthropoda; class Insecta; order Zygentoma; family Lepismatidae; genus Lepisma; species Lepisma saccharinum. Next base: position 1,741,943 of record NC_139236.1, read on the forward strand.
TATTCATATATTTTTATCGAGCCTAAGGCTCTGAAGTAAATAATAAAATAATAAAATTCTATATTATATTCTATTCTATTTAAAATTGTTTTATCACTCTCTCATTCTTTACATCATATACATATGACTTCTCTACTATTAATATAGCACTACATGTAGTATTTTCTGGTAGAGTTTCATGAAATTCACATATCAATTTTATATTAGTTCGATCATTTATAACTACCAATTTCATTTTGACGCATTTATTAAAAGCATTGGTCTGTGATTTATGAACTTATCTGGATTATAATACATGTCTATGTTTCCTTCAGTTACTCGTTTAAAAACACTATAAGCTTCATATAACTTCAAATAATCTTGTTCTACAATGTTTAAAGTATATTTTTCACGAGGGAACGCCTCATTTCTGCCATTCTTCATATACACATTTTTAATTTTACTATTATCAAACTGGCTGATATCTTTTCCTGATTGTCATCTCTCCCTTTTTGAAACAACACAGCTACAAATTCTGGCATGTCATATTGCAAAGATTAGAACTGATTGGTAATGTCAAATTCAAAACAAATTACATTCCACAGGCTTCTGAATGCGTTGATAAGTATAAAATTCAATCGGATTTTTCAAAATGTTGGCTTTGTATTTGAGAGCATATTTCGATTCATATTCAATTATAGGCATTTATAACTCCATAGACTGGATCACACATTTTACAGCTTCGGGTAAACTAGCCTCACTAGCTGTTCCATCTGCATTTAAAGTTTTGTATCTCATGATAGCAATATGATCATTGGGTGCTCTGCGAAATATGACACTCAAACCACCTTTCCACATAATTTATTTATAATCAGAGAAAAATCGAAATAGCAATCTCATGAGGAACAGTACTGTGTGACTTTTTGCTTGAAATTTTGTTCCAGTTTCGAACCCACAAATTTTATAATATGCACTCTCTGATTTGGACAGTTTCAATGTCCCCACTGTAGTGGATGTAATTCCAGGGCAATCAATCCTGTCAAATACTGTACCATGCTTTCTGACTTCAATTTGAGAAAATAAGAAGGGGGGGATATTCTTCACCATTACCTTGTTTTACAATATCAGATTTTATATACAGATCAGATCTATGTGGATGAATGAATCCGTCCCCCACCGTGATGTCATACTGTATCTCTTTATTAGGCTGATTCAAATTTGCAAATGTCCTCCTGTTTGGAGGGAAGGATTGTAATTCATAACTTTCAATATTTTCTATCTTGGTATTTATTTATATATTTTAAATATTAATTTCTATCATCGCAGTGCTATTAGCACCGGCATAATCGATGATTTCATTTTTCTCATTCGTAATTGTTATTTCTATGTAATTAAATTTATCAATAGAAACAGGGAAATAGACTGGTGGGATTGGGGAATAGAAGAAGGGTTCCAAAAATTCCGAATTCGGTTTAAATGTAGCAATAATATCTGTCTCCTTGTGACTGCCAATCGAATTTTCTTCTGCTTTGATAATCGTACCTTTGGTAATATTACAGTGAATATTCAATGTCTCTATAACTAAGAATTTCGGTATAAATTTAACAACGTGCCTAACACCTGGTTCTAATTTGCTATTGTTCTCGAATCTTAAAAGTTCTCACATGGTAGATAAGTCCACTGTTTCATTGGTACGTACAATCGCTACTCTGTGTGTTACAGAATTTTGAGAAAGCAAGACAGTGTTTGGAAGTTTAAATTGTAAAGTAGATAAGTTATACTGTCCAGGAGGAATAATTATTTTTTCATTACTTACTAATATAGAATTGTTGTAGGTTGTTACATTCGGAATCAGATACATACTGTAGAATGCTCTTAGAGCTTTGAATTTTGGATAGATAATATCATGATGAAGATGTAGTATCAAAACCGAAGTCTCGCTGGAGAGATGAAAAATTCCCCTATTTAATATAATATAATACAGCTTCTTGAAAATCTTTTAATTTGATGTTTGGTATTTTATTTAAATTTCTGAGCATCGTAATGCAAACATGGCCACATATAATTTGATCGAAATCTTGAATACGATCATCGTTGTAATAAATTTTAACATATTTCGTCACGAATTAATTCTGTAGGGGGCACCTCTCCGAAAGAATCGAAAATAAAAGCATTGTCATTTTGTTTATAATAGCATATCGAGTGAGTACCAATGTTTTCGGACTTGTCCAAATTCACCACGCCACATTATCGAGAGTGAGGACTACCTTTAAGGAGAGAATCAGACATGAAACCCAACTGAAGTGTTTAGTTTTAAATATATTAAGTAAAGATTCAATGTCTTGGTTGGTAAGACCTTCTTCTTTTTTTATTAATTTTCTGAGTGCTCTAGCATTCACACCTTTGCCTATTTTTTTCTTCCATGGCAAGATTATGACTGTTTTGCTCTTCTAGTTCTGCCTTATTTTTTTTTCGAATCAATTACAGTTTTGGCAATAGCAGCACTACTTCCAGCTAAGCTCCCAACTACCCCCAATGCAGCCAGGATGGCTGGAATGCTGAATATAAATCCTCCACCGTGAGTTTCCTTTCTTGTATTTTGCAATCCTTTTAATTGTGGTGTCCTGAGTAATAATTTCATTCCATTTCCTTTGGCTATACATTGCCTCCTTTTTTCTTGTTGTTTTTTAGTTAAAATCGAATTAAGTTTTACATTTTTAAGATCGCGATATTCTATTTGGTACACAACTCCTTTTGGTTTCATGTTGTTTAACTAACTAACTAACTAACTCTCTAGCTTTCTTAAACCCGAAAGTTCATGGCTGCAGCAACACAGGCCTTCCATCTGTCCCTATCTTGAGCAAGATCTATATAATCTTTTCCATCCCTACCAATTTCCCTTAGGTCCATCTCAACGTTGTCCCTCCATCTTCGTCTTGGCCTTCCTACAGGTCTCTTACCATCAGGTTTCCCAACAAGAATCCTGTAAACTCCTCTTTCCTCTCCCATTCGTGCCACATGGCCTGCCCACCTAAGTCTTCTTGATTTAATTATTCTAATAATATCTGGACATAAATATAAATTATGTGGTTCTAAATTATGTAACCTTCACCACTCACCTGTCTCCTCATCCCTTTTAGGTCCAAAGATTTTCCTAAGGATCTTATTTTCAAATACTCTCAATTTATGTTCTTCTTTCAATGTAAGGGACCAAGTTTCACATCCATATAATACTACAGGCAAAATTACGGTTTTGTATATTTTAACTTTTAGTTTTTTAGATATTAAACGAGAAGACAAAAGTTTATGAAGAGAGAAGTAACATGCATTTCCTGAATTAAGCCTACTTTTTTTTCCTCTTTAATATAATTTTCATTTGTTAATATTACTCCTAAGTATTTGAATTTGGAAACTGGTTCAAACGAGTTGTTATCAATAATTAGATTTTGATTATTACCTAACACTTGGTTTCGGCCTGTAAGCATATATTTAGTTTTCCCTTTGTTAACTTCCAAACCTATCTCTTTAGTAGTTTTGAAAAATATTTTAGCATTATTCTTAATTGTATTCACATCATGCCCCAGTAAGTCTACATCATCTGCATATGCTAACAACTGAGTCACACCATTTAATTTTAGTCCTTCTTTAGTTTCTCTTACCTTCCTAACAGCATATTCTAAGGCAAAATTAAAGAGCAATGGAGATAACATTAATGCATCTCCTTGTTTTAACCCATCATGAATTGTAAATTTGTCATACATATTAAAACCCACACGAATTTTATTTTCTGTTTCACTGGTGCATAATTTTATCATACTAACAAGCTATTAGGTATTCCAAACGCGACTAATATATTATATAATTTATCTCTTTTGACCGAATCTTAAGCTATTTTGAAATCAATGAATATCTGTTTGGACATTTTGATTATATTCCCACTTTTATTCAAGTGTCTGTCTGATGTGAAAAATGTGATCTGTAGTTGATCTGTTACGTTTAAATCCACATTGACAATCACCTATAATTTCATTAGCATATGAGGTTAGTCTTGTTAAAAGAATGTTAGAAAATATTTTGTATGTTGTAGAGAGTAGAGAAATTCCACGGTAATTATTGCAGTTCATTTTATCACCTTTTTTTAAACACAGGAACAATTATGGATTCTTTCCACTGTTGAGGGATTTCTTCTTTATTCCATATTAAAAAAAATAATTTATGAATTTGACATATTAATGAATTTCCACCATATTTAATTAACTCAGCTGGTATTAAATCAATGCCAGGTGCTTTGTTATTCTTTAGCCTTTTAATAGCATCTTTAACTTCAGTCAAGTTAGGTTCTGGAACTAAAGGTTCTGCTGTGTGTACTTTATTTACTTCTGATTTATTTCCTACATGGACATTTAAAAGGTCATTAAAGTAGTTCTTCCATCTATTGAGAATATCGCTTGGGTCAGCTAGAAAATCACCGTCTTTATCTTTTATCAAGTTTACTTTAGGTTGCCACCCCTTTCTAAACTCATTTACACCTTTATATAAATCTCTGATATTTTTATTTTTGCTGTTTGTTTCAATTTCGTTAATTTTGTTTTTCAAGTAATCTCTTGTTTTACTTCTAAACATGCGGTTAACTTCTCACTTTATTATATTATAATTGATTAGATTTGTATCATCAGAGTTATTTAGCCACCTAAGTCTAGCCTGATTTCTTATTTCTATTAGATTATGACATTCATTATCACACCATGGCTTACTTTTTCTCGGTTTATGGTTTCCTATACTTTCTTTAGCTGCTGATTCTATTGCATTATTTATTATTTATTCTTATTTACGTCTGTTTCATTTATATTTTCAAAACATCAAATCTATTTGACAGTTTAATTTGGTAATCTTTCCTAATTCTTTCATCAGTAAACTTTCCTGTATCAAATTTTAGAACTTTTAGATTTTGTTGCTTATGATTTATCACTGAGAGTTTTTCTCTTAATTTAGCAATTACTAAATAATGGTCACTGGCACAGTCAGCACCTCTATGTGTACGAACCTCAATTATACTAGTATGCCTTCTCTTATCAATGAGAATATGCTCTATCTGATTATGAGTTTTACCATCTGGAGAAGACCAGGTATATTTATGGATATCTTTATGTTTAAAAGTGGTACTTTTCACAATTAAATTCTTTGAGGTTCCAAAGTAATCAATCTTTTACCATTATCATTACTTAATTCATAAAGACTTTCTTTACCAATCGTGGGTTTAAATGTCTCTTCTTTGCCAATCTGTGCATTACAGTCACCTAACAGAATTTTCATATCATACTGAGAAAATTTATCAAAGACCTGTTCTAACTCTGCATAAAAATCATCTTTAGTATTATCATCTTTATCTTCCGTTGGGGCATGTATGTTTCCGAGATAATTCTATTATTTATGAAAAAGCCTGTTCCAAAATTATGATTTTCAGTACCACCATAGAAAAAAGTATAATTTTTAGTTTTACAATTCCCTTCTCCCGGCCACCTAACTTCATGGACAGCTACTATATCTAATTTATACTTAACTATCTCATTAACTGTACACTGAAATGCCCCAGGCCGGTAAAGGCTCAGAACATTCCAGGTGCCTAATTTAATATCCTTATTCCTAACGTAGATCTTATCCTTAGTCCAGGGATCTCCCAAAGTAGTCCCCACCCGGAGATCCGAACTGGGGACTATTTTACCTCCGGAATATTTTACCTTGGGAACATCCATGGCCTTGTATTGCTGTTTCTTGACATGTCTTTTTACAGTGCAGAGTTGTCAGCTCTACGTCTAACCCCCAATATGAATGGAGGAACTACTACACAAGACAAACACATTAGACAGCACAATTACTACACACGACGAACACAAACACATTAGACAGCACAATAAAAATATCAGAGATTTATATAAAGGTGTAAATGAGTTTACACAAGACACACACAAACACATCACAAATATAACACAATATAAACACAAACACATCACAACTACTACACAATATAAACACAAACAAATTAGACAGCACAACTACTACGCAAGACAAAACAAACATACTAGACAGCACAACTACAACACAAGACACATACATACACACCACCGATACTACACAAGACAAACAGAAACACATTAGGCAGCATAACTACTACACAAGATAAACACAAACACACTAGACAGCACAACTACTACACAAGACAATCCCAACCACACTAGACAGCACAACTACTACACAAGACAAACAAGTGTTGCTACTCATTATGATTTGTCAGATGCCATCATAACATGCATAAGTATCCAACATCCTCATATACTTTCATATCAATCTGATTTGTTGAATGGGATTGTCGTAGGCACAGGCAAGATTTTCAAATCACTATGCTCTTTAAAGATGGTATAAGCCATTGACCAATACAGGATGGATTGTGTTAGTGTATGTAGACTGTTATTGTAGTAAGGGCAAAGATTTTTGTTTTATTCAGTGACAATTTTACAAGTATGGCGAGGAATTATTTGTTTATCTTATATTTTGCTAATGGGACTTGTGAATCTTTTTCACTTTAACTTGTTCTTACAAAAACTTTTGGTTGTGAAGCTGATTCACTATATTTAATTTTTTGGTTCACGTTGTCTTTCCTGTTCGTTTCATTTTTTTTTTTACATATTCCACTAAATTTTTACTTTCAGTGTAAACTAAATTTTTAGTAACTATTATTAATTATAATACAGCAGGTCATTTCACTAATTGTGAATCTCATCTTAGTAATAATAGACAAAATAAAGAAGAAAGATAAACAACACCATGTTACTGAAAGTCAAGCATTCTCTTTCGTGAAAATTTTCATTTCGAGCCCTGGGTGATTATAAATGTAATCTGTCATGTTATCAAGTTATGTCTGTTTGTTTATTATTGAGAACACTTGCTATATTTTGATATTGCATCTAAAATAGGAATAGTTGTAGAATGAGTGGTGTGAAAAATGTACATTAGCAAGCGATACAATAATCTTTGTTATTAGCACACTTCACCTGTCATTTACACCATTAGCCTCTATTAAGGCAAGGACGGACAATTACGAACTAGTTGTACATTTATTTCAATATCCTCGGATTGGGCACTGCCATTTAAAAAAGGGTTTAGTATGCGAGAATTTCTCTCCATGTTGCAAGTGGAAACTGTTTTTCAAGTTGATTAGTAAGTTAGACACGATGTTTGAAAAATATGATTAATAAGTATTTACAGAATCCCATATATTCCTTGTGGGAAATTAATTTCAACTTCAAATTACGGCTAATAAAATGAGAGTTTCGAATTTTCCTTCTACTATGACATAGTTCAATGTGTCCTTTTCCGTCCATGTACTTTTCTACGACATTGGATGTTTAGAGAACGAATAAAATAATGGCCCCATAAACCTAATGCATTTCTCCTTGTCTCATACGTTCACCCTTGCAGTGTTGCCAAACCTGATGTGCATAAAAGAGCTAAATTTGACCATTAATATAGCTAAATTAACGAAGGCTACATAAAGTGCATCCTAGGTAATTTTATTCTTAGTTTTCACCACCTAGATCACCCATCTCAATAATCCAATGATGTTCATATGAAATTGAAAATAAAGGATTCCTGGATAACAATATTGTCATCTTCACCTTAGCCACAGCGCTATATATAAAAAAATACATGGGGAGGAAATATGGGGTGGGTGATGCAGCCTATATATGAATATCACGTCACATGCAAATGTACACTCATGGCAAAGGTTGCTCTTTATGGGCTGGAACCAGTGGCAGAATCATGGTGGGGCAGAGGGTGGGTGCCACAGTTCACAGTCAAACGAGTGCACGAAAGAGCCACATCTGGCTCCAAAAGAGCGAAGTTGGCAACAGTGATCGGCAGCTGCCCCAGCGAGAAAGACCTAGGGGAAAATGTCCCTCATCGCCTTAAAGTCAAATGCAAAGGAAGTACAAAAATAAATGATGATAACTGAGAGAACATGCTCGGCAATTTTCATACACAACAGCCATTTCGTACCTCTGGACACAGCGGCTGATTCCTGGTTGTGCTGCTCGATCTTGTATTCTGCGTCTGCACTTTCTGATCTCCCTTCGAAGCTGCCTCGGCTGGACGGTCTGTCCCCTGAAACAAAAACCAAGCATGAAGTTAAGTGAGTTCACATGAGAACTTCGGCATTTGTGCATGTACAGCTTCCTACAACAAGTGCCGCGGTGGCTCAGTCGGTAACGTGACTGACCACAAAGCTAAAGGTCCCGGGTTCGATCCCCGGCCGGTTCAAATCCGGGAACTTTTCTAACGATGGAAGCGGCCCCGGTGCCAACGCAGCGTCGATTAACATGGGCACCTGGGGTAAACCCTGGAGGGGGGGGGGTAAAGGCGGTCAGGGGCATGATGCTAATCACATCACCCCACACACAACCGGATCAAGAAAGTGTGGGGCGTTACCCCCACACCTCCTATACGCCTTCATGGCGTGGTGCTATGCACAGGGGAGCACTTTGCCTTTTTTACAGCTTGCTACAACTATTTGCAGGGGCGGCAATTGGGTTCCAAAACTGGGGATGGGACAAAGACAGTATATTTCCCCTTGCAGGCAAGATTTAGCATAGTGTGGGGGGCAAAAATGACAAAAAGTGGGAGGCAACTGCCCCCCCCCAATCGCCGCCACTGACTACCACTGTAGAAAACATAATTGGGAAAATTAATTAACAATCAGGTTCAAACTAGGGTTGACCGTATTCTTGTTGGTCCTCTACCAACTCCAAGCTAATTTCTGACCTCTACAAAATTTCACTATGTGTAAATTTTATGTATATTTCAAATCTCCTTTGTTATTGCCCAGAACAACAAGGATTGCTGGTTTTGTGTGTAACTTTCAATAGCTTTTCTTTGTGTCAATAAGTTATTCTCACATTTAATTCAATATCACATGTAAAACATATCATATTTCCCAATTCTGCAGATGAAAATTTAGCTGAAATTATTTAGCAAATTTTTTTTGCTGTATTTTAATAGATTTGTTTTTTCATTACTGTAAGTGTATAATCTCTAAAGATTACTGTGTATGGAAATAACAATGTTGATGAATACAATGTTTTATAAATTACCCTTCAAATCTACAAATATCCTTACTGTACAATGTAACAAAACAGATACATGTACAGAGATGGCTTACAATGTGTGAGAAACAAGACCATCCGCATGATTTTTTTCTGGGGGGGGTACTTGCCCCTTCAGTCAGAAACTTATAATTTACTTTTTTACAAACCATAAAATTGAAATTGACTTGAAAAAAATAATAGAAACTAGATTCATCTTGCTTCTTTTCCATAAATATCTGTCACTTCGTTGATGAATAGTTCCCGACTTTTCCTTCCAGTACACCTCTAGTTACAACAGTCAACATGGTCTTAATATCTCTGGTGAAAACATTCTCCCATTAATTTGTTGGAACAGGTGCAGTTATTTGCTGTTATTACAGCCTGTAAATCACAGATAACAATATTATCTGTAATAAAATATCGCTGTAGTTTCACCATTCGAATTCCATGAACTTTCTCCAGATATCTCGGGAGGGAGTAAAAGCCCTTTCCCAGGCACCCTTGGTGACAAATGAACCCCAAAGATGACTGCTGCTGCCACCTAGTCAGAAACATGAAAAATACGAATTGTTACTTCAGAGTTGAAGTCAAAGTTGGCCAAAACTGTTGTCATCTGATAAAACTTTCATTCCACTTTTGTAACAAAACGTTACAAATTAATAATCTTAAAACATCCTGGAGAGATAATGTTCAATTGATTGTTCTATCTGTCTTCTCCTTTGTTTGTAGAAGTCATTTCATTCACTAGCAAAACAAAATAAAGAAAACACATTCAAGATTTCTTTGAAGAATGTAAAAACATGAACATAGGTCAAAAAACTATTGTAGCTACTGGGATCACCCATCAATATAATTCTGTAGTAGTTTGAATATATAAAGTGGTGACAAAGGACTTTTGAGGATTGTATTCTAAAAGGAAATGTTTATGTTAATATTAAACTGTAATGTTTATTTCAAGAGTTTTTTTTTCCTTTATTAACAACAAACAAGATACTGAAACAAAAGTTGAAGTATGTTCATATCTCATAGACCTAATGAAACAGGATATACTGTATATGGATGGAACTTTAATAGTGGCAACTATTTAATGGCAAGTAATAGATACACGTTTCAAAGTTTTACTGTCCCTAGATGTAGTCAGCAGCATTGCGTATAAATCATTGAGAATGATCTGGAAGGAGTAGGATAACTGTAACAGTGCCTGTAGTGTTGATAGTGCGAATGGAGCAATATATTGCCTGCAGAATCTCTGGAAGAGCTCGCCATTGTTCTCTCAAGGTAATGCTGATTCCTCGCAAGCCTCCTGCACACTTGGATGGCACTGTCTTGCTGTATGACCTCTGGCACATCCACTCTTTATCCAACTCAGCGGTTCTGTTTCAAAAACATGGTGACACTACATTAAACAGCCAGGTAACACAAGGTTCTGTCCTTCTCATCACTGCACATGCATATGACGTGGGACAGGAGAGTCCATTCGCTCTGAGGTAAGGTAAGTATGTATCTAACGTGTGGTATAAGTGACTTTTCCTTGTTCCGTTATGTGGTGTCTTTATCGCACTTTTTTAAAGTTCCAGCCCACATATAATTAAAATCAAGAGATTTGAAAAGTGCTTTGACAGTTCGTGAGCAGCTGAAAAAAGTGTACATTCACTGTACTGAAACTTTAAAACGCAACAAATTATTTCAAATTATTCTCTCTTAAGCAAAATGCAAGAGCATAAAACCAGTGACACATTAACTACCACTTCAGGGATTTACAGAACATACCATGGTGTTGTAAAGCCAGCTTCACATTTGTTCCCTGACATGGGAAATTATACCCAAAAAAATGAGTATTCACGATTCACGGTGTAAGAATTTGAAAGCATATATGAGGAAAGAAGCATGTATTTGTATTTTCAGTTATTTTATTGTTGTTTTATTATTATTATTATTTTTCATTGTATTTATATTACAAAACCCCACCCTAATTTTTGTTTTATATTCATATCAATGGTTGTACCCAACGCTGCTATTTTTCACCTGTTGATGCATCTCTGCTTGTTAATCTTCCAAAAGCTGCCTCTTCCAGTTTTTGATCAGCCACATGACGATCATTCAGATCTTTGTGTGTGTTGTATGTAATATCATGTACTTTACAAGCTGTATCCAGAGGATTAATACCCCTGTCCCCTCTTTCTATTCGTTTCTCAAGTTTTGTACCAGGACCACAATATTGGTAACCAGGTACGTGTAACTCGAACGGAAGTTTATTAATAATATCATTCACCAAACCTCGACCCTCTGATATATTCCAGAATTTAGAAGGTAAAGTATTGGTAATTTTAATTAGTATACTATACCTTTAGGATCGTTTACAATAAAATTAGCTAATTTGTCACTAATCGTGTTTACAATACCCATTTTCTCATTATGGAAATTATTGTTCCCAGCATTTTCCTCCCCTGCTATAACCAGAAACCTATCTATAAGTTTTCTTACATCGTTTACCCATACAAATTCCTTAGGTAGAGTATTGTATTGATTTATACCACTACCAGTTTTTAGTTGATTCCAGATAGGTTTAATGAGATTTTTGTATTTATCCCCGCTGCTCGATTTCACACGCTTTTGACTGACATCGTTAATTTGGTACAAAGCATCAGAGAGTGTCAAAATTTCAGAGTAACTTTGATAAACATCTTGTGTAAATTTTTTGGTTTCTTTTTTTTTTGTTAATGAGCTCCTATGGCCCTACGGTACCAGGATATCTGGACCAGCTGTTTCTCCCACCCAAATTAATTTTTATGTTGTCCCCTTCGAAAGTTACTTTAGACTTGCCAATTTTCTATACTACACCTTCATTTTCCTCCATAGTTGGATACAATCCAAATACTTCAACTTTCTCGAATTTTCCTGTACTCAAATAATCCCTTGCCAGGGGACCCAACTCGATTTTCTCTGATTCTTTTATAGCTGCTTTAGTAGGTGGTTCCTTAAGTACCAGAGGAGTGTGGATACTAGATAATGGCGTAGGAAGAAAATCTGCATAATTTTTAGCAGTAAGAGGTACCAATTCATTGATGAGGTTTTTATTTTGTTTTGTCACACCCTTAATCTCTTTACCAAGACTACTGATTGCATCGATAATAGGTTGGTCTTGACGCTTGTGTTGTTCGTAAAAACCTCGATTCTCTGATTTCCAACCTTTGAAACGTTTAGACAAGTACACTCGTAATTTCGAATTATCTTCTATTTTATGTTTTGTCATATTTATTTTTTGATTATTATATTTTATATCGTTTCAACGTTTAAAAAGTCGTTGATTTTCCTTCTAAACTTACCATTGTTAGGTTTACGAGTCATGTCGATAGTAATAAATCCAAAATCGTCGCTGTTCCAACAAGATGAACAAAATTTTGAAAATTGGTTGTAATTTAAGTCTCCTCCCACGTAATCATCGTATACATGTTTCAAATTAGTATGATCTTGACGAAACAAACAGATTAAGTTTGTATTATCTCGTAGTAATTGTTTGGAAATTTTGGAATAAGTTTGAGCTAAATAAAAGCAGTCTATTTCTTTGGGACGACCCTGTGTAAAAAAAATTCTCATTTCATTCTGATTTTCCAGAATAACATCATCAAACACCACAACAGAATTTCTCAAATATTGGTGGAGAGGTTTTATTGTTGATGCAAATGTAGCTATGTCCAGTCCCTCGTACAGCTTCATGCGTTGTTGTATTTCGGTTGTTCCAAACTCTTTTAGAATACATACAAGTGTCTATTTTTCCAATCTAGTCAATTAGGGGCAAGCAAGAAATTATCAACCAGCAAAGTGGTTTTTCCACAACCTGATGGGCCTGCAATGAGGCATCTTATGTTATAAGGTAACAACTCTCCATTTTTGTTATTAGTTTCCATTACATCTGGTAAATGCTGTACCACATTCCATGTTGGTGTCAAAGAATCACCTGGTTTGCTTTTATCCAACTTTTGTCTGGCAGACCTAACCATTTCACGTACAATTTATAATTTTTCTTCTTCAATATTTTCTCGATTAGATATGTATCTCGATATTTTGTTTTATTAAGTTATCTTCATAAAATCTCCCTTTTAATATTTTGTTATGATTATCTTTTGTTATATATGTATTTCTATTCCCTGGTAAAACTTGAACCACTGACAATAACTCCGGACTCCAATTTTTAGTAAAACCCTTCTCGAATAACTGTTTATATTTACTGACCCTTACCTAATCCCCTATTTTAAACTTTGGCTTTTTGGTAGTGTATGTATACTTTTTACAATAAACAGTAGAAATCAATCGTCGCTTATCAGATTTGGTTACCTCAGCAGGTTTCATGTTAATAGTACTGTGTACTGTATTGTTATAATCATGTACTAGCTCGTTTAAAATTTGCACCCACTTATAATTGCCTTGTAGAGTAAATTGTCTCCACATGCGATTTCTTAATATTGTGTTGAATCGTTCCACTATACTAGCTTTCAGATCACTGTATGTAGAATAATGTTTAATATTATGTTGTTGCATTAACTTAGCAAATGTAGAATTGTAAAATTATTTTCCTCTATCTGTCTGTAAATATTTTGGTATCATTCCCTCACTAAATATCGACTTAAAAGCCTCGGTAACACACGTAACAGTCTTGGATTTTAGGGGAACAGCCCATGCATATTTGCTAAAGGTATCAATAACTGTAAGCATATATTTGTAACCATGAATTATCTTATCCAAATTTTTTAAAGTTCCCCTTGGGGGGGCATCTCAATCAGATCAGCCTGGAACAATTCATTCACACCTTTCGTTACCACACTCAGTCGTTTGTAGTTACGACGAGATGGTTTGTGTAATTCATTTACTATATCTTGTCTTGACATCGGATTCTATAAGAAAATATGACATAAAATGGATTATCCTTGGGGTATAATTGTTTCACTTCAAATAATAATTTGTCATTAGCTTGTACAGGGAAAACAGATAGTTCTTGATCCTCATGTATTTTATATTTTTTTCCAGATTCGTTCCAATATGCAACAGGTATCTTTAGTGTTCTGTGGATGCCATCTTTTCTTTGTATGGTGAAATGTGGTACTGCCACATGCTTTGCCTTCTTCACATAGCCAAATTTTAAAAATTTAATTTCGCCATCAAGGAAAGAATCATGAGACTGACTGTAAGAGTACATTTTGTAAACATTTCCTGCATTAACATCTGTCCAGTACCCTCGTACATTTGGTACACTCTCAAGCCTAACTATCTCAACCATTGAAAAATTGACGTAATTCGAGATCGTCTAATCTGCTTAATACTGTTTCTTGATATTCGTTTATGGTGCGTACCACTTCATCGTAGCTGGGTTTGATTTTCACATCGACATACAATTGTTTAAATTGTTCTTTGAGATCGTGAAGTTCTGATGTGAAACCTGATAAAGCAGATTCGTGACTTGTTTCGAGGGTAGCAATTTGTTCTCTAATCTTCGAAGTAATCTCCAGTAAACTTTCTACAAGTTTCAATTTAGTGCTCTGGTTTGTAAGTTCTAATACCTGCCTTCTGATTTCTACAAACAATGCATGTAATTCATTCACAATCTGATATGTAGGCAAACTAGCAATAGTATCTTGAATTATAGCAATTTCCGCTTGAATAATCTTAATGTCCTCCGACTTCATTATTCTATTTATTGCTCGTTTTAGAGATCTAATCTCCTGGGAAGTGGGTAAATTGGATACTGTGTTTTGAAGTGAGGTTAAAGCTTGCTTAACTACATCTAATTCTGTAGCAGATACTACACTGTTTAAGGCATTTTTAAGTTGCTGTATATCATCTTGCGTAGGGGTAGACTGTTGCAGTATTTGCAATTTGTTCTGTATGTCGTCTATGAGATGGTGAAAATGAGATAGTTCAGATTCAATGTTGAGATTCTCTAATTTTGTGATCTGTCGTTGAATTACATTTAAAGATTCGGTTATGCTTGGCAACTTAAATTCCAGAGTTTCCTGTACATTCCTCAATTCGTTTCTCATGGTTGTCAAAGTATCTTCAATATATGGGCTACGGTACCCTGTATCTTTCAAAAATCTTCTTAAGTTTCTAACTGCAATTTGATGCTGGCAACACTGCAAGCGATGGCATTTAATTCGGAAAATGAAAGTAAATTATTGATAAAGTCTTCTAATGTTTGTAGTTTGGATTGAACTTCTGTTATGGCTGCATGTAATTGGTCTGTTTGCAGTTCGGATTTAATATATTCCTTGAGGAAATTTCAAAAGATTTAATTGCTCCCGTAATTCAAGAATACTTGCATTAAGCAGTTCATATTGCTCTTGAGTCTTCATAGTTTCAATTATGGAAAGTAGTTTGGTACGAATAGTATTCGCTTGGTTATTTAGTTCTTGCTTTAGATGTTCCGAGGTAGTTGTGTGAAGTTGACGGAATTTCTCAAGATCATTCTTTAATTTAGCTAAATCCTCTTTTAAATTTTCAACATTATCGAGAGACGGTAAATTAGTATATTTTTGAAGTAAAGACTTGAGTTCCCCATCAATTTTTTCTATGGGAATAATTAATTCAGACTGTAGATTAGTAATTTCAGCATCTAAGCTTACATTCAAAGAATTTTGTAATATTAATAAATCTGATTTTAGTTCCTTTAGACGTGCATCTAAACTAGAAATCTCGCAGGAATTATCTGGAATCTCCTGTCGTCTTCTGTGTTCAAATATGTCAATTTTGTTTTGTTTTATTTTTTTATGTTTTATATTTTTATTTATTATCTTATTTTTGTTTCGGTATTTATATATTCATAACAAGATAGATTATTCTAATTTCGATAAAAAGGGTAATTAGTTTATCATAATCGCCAATTATTTCAGTATAGATGAAATCACCTGCTTCCACATCATATATTGTATTGGCAATCATATTATTGTGTTTAATCCTGTATAAATTTCGACCTATGTGTACAACTGCTCAATTGGGTGGAGAGATACTTCTTTGAATCTTTCCTGTCACAGGGATTTCATATGATGGATGGTTGTTGTTAAAGACATATAGTTGCTTTCCGGTATTCTCATCAACTTCGTATCATATACTATTAAGTTGAATAATGACCAACCGTCTCAATTTACGATGCAGATCGGAAATCACTTGCATGCTGGTGTCTGAACTTCTCTCAATTTGGGGAATATGTTGATTCTTATAGCCAAATACATTCATTAGCATTTTTTTCTTTTGGGATATTTTTATCATTTTAATATATTCTATTTTTTACAAATTCTTAAAATATAAAATATTTTTTATGATAAGCTATGTCGACTTTGGTCTCATTTCAAGAGTACGTTGAGACAAAACGAATAAAAAAACCGCACCATTCTACGTTATATAGTTTTCAAGATATGAGTGTTTTAATAATTTGCAAGTGAAGATTGGGTTAAGAAAACTGTAAGACAAAATCTATTACTTATTGTGTTTCTTTATTACACGCAAACAAACAGATAACAATCTTTATTCCAAGTTGAATCTGTTTAGCATGTCATGTCACGAACTGTCATCGATCCCCTCTTCGCACTCTTCATATGTCAGTGTTACACGCTAATATTGATTTTCTCTTCGCACAACATGCATGACCTTACCATTCATTCATTTATTAAGCTTTTATGTCTCTGATTTTTAGAAGGAGAAAAAAGAGAAGGAGAGGGAGGGGTGAACATTCCCTCCAAGACAATACTTATTAACATAACTTTCCCTAACTAGCCAATATCTTTGCCTTGCAACAAATCATGAATCCTTAAGCAACATGTTCAAACAAAAAGCACGCTTCCCTCAGGTACCTTTGGCTTTTCTGAACAACACTGTCTTGCAAATCAATAATATTTCTAACAGAGCATTGCCTGTTACTGCATATTCCAAAACCTCCGAAGAGAAAAGGGTTATTTTTTACACAGTATTGCCATCTAGTAGCAAATAATTGTACTTGGAGAAACATGAAAACAGAATAGAAGCATGCGTGTGCATGTGTGTGTGTATGTAAGCACTCGCCATCTACTTGCAATAGAGAGTACTAATATAGCTTTCATAACTGAGCATGCGTAACTTTCTCCGAGCTAGTAACATTTAGCAATGCCTCAATGTTTGTACATACACTTGCATATTACACTTTTCGAGAAGAGGGAGAGGGGGGGTGTTACTAACAAATAGAAGTATGTGTATGTAAGTGCTCGCCATCTAGTCGCAAAAAAAAGTACTTGTCAGACACAAGCTTCATTACCTAATGTTTTATAACATGTTCAAGCAGTAACGGGATTTTGCTGAAGACCATAATAGAGCGCTCTTAAGTTGACGTAGGTACGTTTGAGGGCCCCCGCAAATACTAGAATATCTTAAACTTGTATATATCTTGTACCGCCATGATGTTACTGATTAGTTATAAGCACAAACAGTGTGAATAACAATATCATAACACTTGGAGGATATGAGAATATGCAAGTACAGTATCTTCGGTTCAGATATAAATGGACCGAATGTATACTGAGACCTTTTGCAAAAAAATTTAAAATTGACTCACATGAGTCAATTATTTTTTACATTTAAAAAAGTAATGGATTTTGCTTTAGTTATTTGAAAAAGTGAAATTTTAAAAAAATTGGGTGTCATAGGGGAAATTATCTAAATCTTAGAATTTTTATACAATAGAATTGAAATTTATGCTCTTGCGTAAAACAAATTTTCAGTTTTTTACACTTGAAAAATCAGCTAAAATCATGATTTTCAGTTAAATTACACTAAGATAGCTCACTATGAAATTGTTAGATTTTGGGGGGGGTGTTTGCTCGTGCCCCGTTTTTAACTACTAGCGTAATTGTCGTCGGAAACTCAAGTAATTTGATGATGAATATTGTTATTCGAGGGAGAGCGAGATAATGATGTGATTCTTTTAAAAAGTAATACACGGATATGGAAGATTTTTGGAGTTGTTAAATTTATTTGAAACTAATTTACCAGTTACATAATCACAACAATATTATTATTTTATGACATTATTTATTGTTGATAATGTTACAAGTGATATTTCTTTTTATAAAGGTATAAGAACAGGAAATGTTTCTATGTGCTTGTGATCAATTCTAGCTTAAGTGCAAAATGTGCATGACTCTCTGCATTATGGGTCGAACGTCAGCTTGCAACTCATATAGGAAACCTGAAAATGTAAATGTACTCTTATTAAAATCGGAAATAAATGGTTTGACAAATCACATTGAATATGATATAAGCACGCTTACAAAAGTTAAGCACACGATAGTAAAATCAACAGAAATGGAAAAGTAAAGCTTTGATTAACATAAATTTCAACATGAAGGTAGCAAATGTGTTTATGCATTAACGAAAACCAGAATTGTGTACAAAGATGACAAAGAAAATTTATTTTTCGTAACTTATATGATGACGTCACATGTGGGTCATTTACATAAAGATGCTTAAAGGCAATCAAACCATACAAAAGTTACAGTAATATGGTATATGACCAAAACAAAACTTACATTAATATGATAAGTGACCATCCCAGACATTCACACACATTTTCCATGTTTTCAATGAGGTGATCAACCATCGCAGATGCGAGCAATGGCCATTCCTCCTTAAGGGCAGTTTCCAACTCTCTGAGACTGGGTGGAGGAGGTAAACGTGCAGAAACATCCTAAAGATTTTCAATTTGATTTAGGAAGGAGGAATATGCCGGTTACTACATACGAGAAATACCCTCACTTTCCAGGTACTCGTCAACGATGTTGGATCTATGGGGACGGACTTTATCGTCCATAAGGAGGAAATGAGGACCGACTCTTGCAGCGTAGTGTCTGACAATGGGGCCTGGGGCTTCATCCCGATACCGCGTAGCCGTCACAGAGCCGCCTTTAAAGATGTGCAACTCGGTGCCATATCCCATCGAAATTCCAGCCCAAACCTTGACGCTGCCACCTCTGAATGCGTGATGTTCGATGATGTTCTTGGCCTGATTGCTTGTGTCTCGTTTTCTCCAGACCTTTGCAACGTTCGCGCCAGAGCACTGCACACTACACCACGAAGCGGAGCAAAAGTGAATCCATGTATGCTAGCTTGTAGCCAGCCGAAGACATGAACTCAAAGTATCTCAGGGCTGGAGGGTTTAGTATGGAAAGGTCAAATGTCAACTAGTAAATGTTTATTTATATTTATACACGCATGTAAAAAGCCTGTTTAGCACATACGCTCTTATTTCCTCTCAGTGAGGTACCTGGGCAGCGTTAGCAACCTTATCTAATTTAGGTGGAACCATCTAGTGCAGGTAACCAATAGGAACCTTGGTAGTCGTCACGTGCCACGTCGTCTGGGGACAACATGCGAAAGCGTCCAATCAATTGCGAGGGACGAGCCAAGCGGCCCGCGGTTTCACCAAGGTCTTGGTATGAAAGGACGCCGCAAAATCAATCCAGCTACTGCAAGGGAACGGTTTGGTCCCTTGGTATGTCCAGTCAGTAGCAAGAGACGGCAAGGTACAAAGGAAAGGTCTAGGAGCACCCAGGAGACTTGTGCTTGGGCCGCCACGACCTAAGGGTAGCACACCAAGCTCTTATGGGGCATACCAGGTAGGTAGGTAATCTGCTTTTCTTAATTTCCTCCTTCCTTCTTGTTGCTTAGCTACAATCCTTTCATGTGTAGCCTTCGGCGCACAGTACTGGCAGATATTGTCTTACGAAGGGCCGCTGCAACCATGGAGGTGGCTCGTCGGTTCCGCTTGGCTATCAGAGGGGGCGGTAACCGTTGGACGACCGGGAACAGGACTCCGGGCAACTATTGACTTGCACGATTCGTGCCACTGATAAGGATAGAAGTTCAAGAGGCTGGCTGATTAAATATTTTGTTGTGGTTTGTGACGTCTGTCTTATGTTTTGTGGGTTGAATGGTGGTGGGTGAGTGTGTTTACAGAACAAAAAGTTGGCACGTATCAGACAGAGGATGGTATCACTGTGAGGGTAATGACTGTCATGAACAATTAGAAGTGTACAGTGGGTTGAGTTGCCACTCTGTCCATTCTGTCTTCATTACAGGGTGTAGTAGATATTTTCCTTTAGTATTTTGATCTCAAAGTTTGCAAGGATTCATTGTTCTGTGTCGGTCTGTGTGTGTGTCCGCAGATAAATACGCAAACTGACCCGCACTATTCATATGTCATATTTTTAAAATAAATAAATTACATAATTTCGTATTCGCGAATGTACAGCCGATTTTCTCGTGACTGTGGAAAGAACGCCGTTCGAACACATAGCAATTGGTATACAGATAGAAAAACGAAATACCTGTTGATTATTTCTGATTAATTTAGAGATAATGCACCATAACTATCATGAGGTGGATGTTATCTATTTTTTCCTTCATTTATATAAGCATGTGGAGGGGGAGAATTCTTCTGTTGAGATTAAGGGTCAAGTACGATGATGCTGTGTGTTGAGTGTGAAAGTTGCACGTGTTGTAGCAAGGTGAGATTTTTAAGATGAGGGAAAAGTTCGATGCCGCCTGTTGTAAGTGTTGTTGAATGTGTTTGTGCATTACCGGCCAGTTTTGTTTTCATTTGTGTGCATTTCAGAGGACCGAAAACGTCCAAGTGGAGCTGGCGGATGAGAAGAGGGGACGGAGGTCTGCAACATGTGCTGAGTGGCTCTGTTAGTCCTTTGGACATTTGTAATGGAATACATAAGCATTCTGAAAGGCCATCAAAAGTTTGTGAAATGATCTAAATAAAATTTAAAAGTGCCAAAAAGGATTTGAGGATGGAAATACTACAACTACCGTAAGGACATATTCCGAGATTCGGATACCTTCTTGAGGTAAGTATGGTATCAAGATTCGAACATTGTAAATTAAAGTTTTGTACGTACATCTCAATAAAATATGCCACGAAAGACATAACACGCACTAATAAAACGGGGTGTCTATACGGGCTACCCGTAGAGTGACTGATTATACGTTGCGGGGACATTTTTCAATATCTTGCTTCATATTTTATCTCAAATGTCTAGACGGTCGATACTATATCTTTAAGGTGAGTGTTGTATTTTTATCGTATTTGATCACATTTGTTGCTGAAATCTTTTCACCAGGCTACGACTTTACATCAGCATTTGTGCGTGCGGAGGTCAAGGTTAAATACATCAATTTAGGATCACATTTTCGCTTGCTGTGAATTAATTTCTGAAATGTTTGCATAATTTTTTACAAATGTAAAGTGGTTAACATCCGGAATGGTATTATCTCAGACCTACGACTTGCAAGTTAAAATCTCGCTTCATGATACTTTGCCAATTGGCGTCATTTCTTAAAGTGACTACATTTTTAATAAAAACATGAATGATTGCGGAATCGTCATTTACAGAGGCACTAGGATATTAATGTCTTGCGAGATCATAGGTGACGGGTAGGTCCTGAGGAGTGAGAATTGGTTATGAGAGGACGATAGTTGGTTAATGGGAAAGGGATACCCTTGAGTCAATGCTGTAAATCTTTACATTGACCGGAATAAAGTAATTTGGACATATTCATATCTGGGACTCGTTATCTAAGAGGAATTTTATCTGGTGCCTGTATAATGTATAATCCTTCATTCTGTTATGGGAGCTGTATCAATGGTTTTCCTTCTTGCAGTTCTGTTCCCATGAGCCGCAGTGTTTGTTATTTTAAAAGTTGTTGCCTTTTAAGGTTATAGCAGAGCGTATAGAAGAGAAAGTGTGCGCACTTCGGTTTCTTCCCGTAAGCCAAGTGAATAGAGCTGTGCAACACCGAAATACTAGCAGCAACTTCGCTTGCGACGAGCGTCTTCTGCTTGCAGTGCGGCCGCGCTTCATGTAGAGCGTTGTGTTTCGTTGTGCTAGAATAACATTTTGTACTTTTATTAATGACAACGTTGTTACGTTATTCAATTTAGTGTCGTTAGACTTGTGATTGATCGTTGTGACTAGTTTGTGTTGTGTTCAACGCATAATTATTGTGTTTGAGACAGCAGCGAGCGAAAACTACAAGATGCCTACGTGTTTCGTACCCGGCTGTACATCTGGATATGACCGCTGTTCTTCAGGTAGTAGACATTTTTTTTAGGCTACCTAAATACAGTATTGTTTTCTCGAAATGGGAGAGTGCCATCCCTAGAAAAGATAAATAACTAAGTCATAATTGCTATGTTTGTGATATTCATTTTTCCACTGACCTTTTAGTGAAAGTGGATTCGTTCAAAGTGGATGGCGAAACAGTAGAAATTCCACGACAAAGTTGGAAATTAAAGCCAGAAGCAGTTCCTCATATATTTCCTAATCTACCCAAATACCTCTCTAAGACAGTTAAGAAGCGAAAATCTCCCATTAAAAGGCAATCCTTGCCAACAGATGATAATGAAGTAAGTACCCGTCGCAATGTAACATTAAGCTTATCAGTAGAGGATGCAGATGCTACGTAGCAATACAATAGATTGCTAAAGAAAAGACTTAAGAATCAGAAAAGAAATTTAATTAGAACGCAGAATAAACTAAAGGTCGCACAGGCTAAAATAAATTTGCTTGAAAAAGGAGTTAAAGATGCTAAATTAAAGACAACGGTTACACAGTCAAAACAGTTCGCGTCTCTTAGCAAAAATCAAAAAATTGTAATTGGTACAATCTTAAAGAAATGCCAACTGAAAAGTAAGACAGGACGCAATAACACACATTTTTAGTGAAAAGAATAAGAATGAGCGTAGCGGAATGCTGATTTTTGATGAAGTTAAACTTAGGGAAGCAATTCAGTTTAACTCGAATTCCTTAAAAATAGACGGCTTTGTTGATTTGGGATATCTTACTCCAGATGAAAGCAAGACTCAATTAGCAAATCATGCTCTAGTTTTTATGTTTGTTCCTTTTCTGTATAATTGGATTCAACCCAAGCAGTATATGCTAGCAGGAATGCCACCCCTGGTGACATTCTCACAAAATACTTATCCAGGTTATCATACATTTGGAAAAAGCAGGGGTCAGAATTATTGGTTTTACATCTGACGGTAGCAAATCTAACAAAAAGTTATGGAAATGCTTAGGAATTTCCGGAAACAGAAACAATCTTAAGTGCTCTATGCCCAATCCAGCTGACTCTAGTAGAAATGTTTGGGCATTTTCAGACGCACCACATATATTTAAATGCATATGGAATAACTTCCATGATAAAGTGCAGGTGTACTATAATGGTGATATTGTTGATTATTCATTTTACAGAAAAGTGTATGAACATGATTCATCTACTGAATTTTCCGGTATGAAAGCTTGCTACAAAGTGACCTCTGCTCATTTGGATCCTAATTCATTTTGACGAATGAATGTAAGACTCGCACTGCAGCTGTTCAGTTGATCTGTGGCTAATGGAATAAAATTTTATCGGAGTATTAATACAGAGGGGTTAGAAGGCAGTGAAACAACGGAAATTTTCACAAGGGACCTAAACTGCCTGGTTGACGCATTAAATTCATTCACTCCTGCACAGGCACTATATAAAGGATCAGAAGCACATACAACTTTAATAAAATGGAATGCTGTCCTTAGAGATAATCGAAATTCCTTGGCTTCAGAAAAAAACGCTAGAGTCCTTAGGAGTGAGTTTCGAAGTGTCCGAATATTTGTGGAAGAACAATTACAAGTACGTTTTGACAGGAAAATTTAATCAAGATCCCCTAGAACGCCATTTTGGTATATTGCGGTCGTTCACTTGTGATGACCATCCCTCCACTGTGGATTTTCTGCACTTGCATATGCTGCAATCAATTTACGTACCAAAAAAAAACTTGCTTTACTGTGAATACAGGAATGTATCTCCTATGACGTCTTTTGTTAATCAAATGCGAACTCTGGCAAGAGCCACCGAAAATAAAAATCTTTTGGTGAAGAAGCAAGCTGAAAATAAAATAAGGGAAAGAATGTCCATTGTTGAAGATGAAATTCAAATACCAGACTGGGAAAACAACATACCGAACTTAAATGAACAAAGTGTTGGTAAAGAATACTTGGTGTATCATTTGGCAGGATACATAGTGCGGTATATTTCAAAAGTGACGGATAGTAAACTGTGTACAACATTTCTGCACGGGGAACCAACTAATGTACCTGCCTCACTTAGGCTAATCCAAGACTATGGTTCGGGCGACGGCTGTACATACCTTACCTATGCATCGAAAACTGTTTATGATGTGCTGGTACGAGTGATAGAAGTTGTTGCAGAAAAATTATCATGTGCTAATAGTTTATGGGATGATATATGTTTTGAGTGTTTGGACAATGTAAATATAATTGTTGTAAAACCTTCGCAATTAGGATGCTGTGAAGATCATGTGCTGCGTACGCTACCTAAACTCATATTTCACTATCTGAAATGTTGAATTTTCTTCCGCACCAAGGCGATAAGAAAGGAATTAAGTGCCTCGAAGACAGCAAAATCATCTCGGAAATTCTCCAAACTATCCAGCTGCTGAGCTCTTCTCCAAACGTAACATGCATTTTTGTTTCTTATGTAGTTAGTTATGTAAGCAACGCGAGCATCTTCCGCGCAGTCTCAAACGTCACCACTGCCATCTAGGTGGTGGACCACGGCAACTCAGGGAGTGCGCACACTATTCCTTCTATACGCTCTGGTTATAGTAACACTGGCTCACGGAATGGTTCGTTTTTCACAGTACACAAAGCGCGGTGCATTTTCATGGTACCGAATCAAATATTCTCTGAAATTACCTCAGCCTAGCTTTTCGGCTCTATTAAATCCATGGTGATTTCCGTTCCCCACTTTTAAATTGGTTATTCGGGGAAGAATAGCTGAGGAGTTAAACAGAAGAAGACAAATGGGTGGAGGACTTTACCAAAGCGTTCGAAGATAAATACGGAACAGAAATTTACCTATGAAATGCAATAGGAAATATATAACACACACTATGTGCCAATAATTACGTACGGAATAGATTGACAGAGAGATAAGAAAGACGCAGGCAATGAAGATGAACATTTTTAAGGATCATGTTGGGAAGACTAGAATGGATAGAATAAGGAAAGAGGATATCCAACCGACAAAATGTGTGGTGAAACTTCAGAACAGGATAGATCACGCACAGATGATATGGTTGGACACATGAAGAGGATGGGTACAGTGAGACTACTAGTGGGAATAAGGGAGAGACCAAGATGTCGGTGGAAAGAGCGTTAGGAGAAGAAGACAAGAATAGAACACAGTGGAAACAGAGGACTGGTGGAAGACCACGAAAAAATGCATAGGTTTGACTTCAATGTGAACCCCGTCAGAGGCAGGTAACGGCGAAGGATAATGATGATTATGGGAAATCGAAATCTTACCTGATTCTTTGTCTCAATTTATCTTTCTAACTACATTACATTGTGTAGCAAGCCTTGGATTCCTATTTTGAATTTTTTGGTCCGTGAGAGGAAACTTACCCAGTTGATAGGAGAGCTCATTTACAGAATTCTTGGTTTGGCCAGTAGGTTTTGGGTTAGTACTGATCTGTTGTAGACTGCTAGTAGGTGGCGCCGCTGTGCGGGCAATCTGGGAACTTCAAAGGATACGATTCTGTGGGAGAATGTGCAGGGGGAGAGGTAGTTTCGGGAGTGAATTGAGTGCCAGAAATATCAATTTTTGATCTGGAGAGACGGAAGGGATGTTGGTTGAAGGTTACTCCGAAAACAGGATGAAGCAGTATTAGCCGGTGCTTGGACTGCTGATGCGGTCTGCAAAGGTTCCGGTAAATTTGGGAGTGGAGATTGAGAACACAAAGATTGTAGGTATTTTGCATGGGTTATGGAACGCCATTTTTCATTTCGTTCTTCCCTTAAGCGGGTTTGGATGAGTGGTTTCTGTCATTCATAATTTTGCTGGTGTGGGATCAGGCATTTGATTTGCGTGAATATCTTGTTAGTCAGACATGGAATGCATTTTGAGCGCAGTCCGGAAATTATGTCTGAGAGGTTGTGGGTGCCAGTGTCTCAGGGAAAGTACAGTAGCACTAGTGATTTTTTTTTTATATATATATATATATATATATATATATATATATATATATATATATAATATACTCATTAACTGATTCAGTTGAAACATGTTTCTTCTCGAAAAGGATCTGCTCAGGTTGGATGGACATGAGGTATTCTTTGAAGAGGGTGGAAATTTAATATTTTATGAGCACAAAGAAGAGCTCCTGGAAATTTATGCGGGACTTTATATCTTGGAAGAAGTGCAAGTTCGGATAGGAAGAGAGGTAGCATTTCTTTTTCTTTAAATGGTGCCAAACTAAAGCTTTAATTTACAACTTGGTAAATAAGTGTTGTACCACGCTAGTCTTTCCCCGCTAAACAGAGATGGGAATATAGCTTGTGGAATAATATTCGTCATTACCATGCTGGGGCTGTGTTTCTTCTTCTTTGGGAGTGCTAGTCGAAGGGTCGGGAGTTTTACGTAACCTTTTTGGGGTTTCAGGAATTGTGTGTATGCATCAAAGGCAGCACGGGAGAGGGTGATCGGATGAGGGTGTTGGCGTGTCTGCTGGAGGTTGAGAGGTTACAGTACAAGCAGACGTGGGAAACAAGATCTGATCTACATATTTGTATAGGTCAGTGTGGAGCGAATCATTCATTTATGAGGGACGGTGGCTCCCCGATGGCGCAGTGGTAGCGTCGTCGCCTTGTAACCGGGTTCGATTCCCGGTGGAGGCACATAGAGGTTCGGATCCCACTTTAAAGTGTAGATCGAGTCCCGATTAGCCTTACTGTGCATAAAGTGGACTTAAAACAACAAATCAATCCTAATCAATGAGGGACGGTGAACCGTATTCACGAAGGCTAACGTCAGTTAATAGAGTATACTGAACATTTGAGCCAATGGAGAAAAATATTTCAGTGAGCTAAAATAAACGCAATTTCCAATATTAATTCCGCATTTCAATTTTAGGTCGGGGCGTGCTTGCTGAGAATCAGGGGAGTAAGAGGCTTCATGTCCTGTGGGTGGTCTGAGAAAGCGTTAGTAGATAATTGTTCGAGTGTCTTCTGTTATTGGGAAGTATGATAAATTTTCACTAGATTGGGATATTGTTAATCGTAACAAACAAACCGAATCTCCACCATGGTGCGTTACTCTCCACACTCGTCTGGCCCAAACACCGTTCGCTGTCGGCACTTTGAATATCGCTGAAGTCGCCTTATCATGACGCTTCAGGTTGTAGCCAATTGCATACTCTTGGTTTATTCATTACTTGGTTTTCTTTACTTTACTTCACTTTTGTACCTCCTTTGGCTAATTTGCGAAGAAAGGGATGAGTGATGATATGATAAAATTGATGAATGGACATTCGAAAACATCCATGTCCAGGTCAGGATTCGAACCCAGAGCCCGACTTTGTAACGTATGTATCAATTGCATACTCTGTCTCTTTGCATGATTTTCAGTGTTCGCACCATCTCTCTCATCAGTGTACACACACACAGAGACACACACACTCACACCTATGTACACACTCTGTTATACGTGTGGAGAATTCCATGTCAAAGTAACCTTGAATCTCGTATATTAAAATTTCGTAAAATTTTAAAATTTTATAACGTTATTCTACTTGTGAGTTACCAATCTATTTTATTTTGCATAAATACTGAAGTATTATTCTGAATTAAGTAGAATGTTAGGAAGTAATTTACATATTGATCGTATATTTTAACATTTTAATTATTTCTTTCTATTGTGTCTCAACCGGTACATACAAAGAAAATTAGGTTTTCCTTTAACTTGGAAATTTATCTTCTACACCACTAGAATATTAAAATATCCGTGTCTTACATATTCCATACAAAAGTTGAAAGCAAATATTTATATTTGCCCGAAGTGGACATTTTATCTTTTCTCCGCCTGCTGCTCTTTAACGGCGTACAGAATTAGCAAGTCCTCTGCATTCACCAGCGGACTGAACCACATCGATAGAAAAAAAAAACAGAATTCAATCTCGTTCTGTAGAGGAAGGTTTCAAGATATAGTTTTGACCCGCACGAGGGGAATTTTTGACACCCCGTCTATAATATCTCCACTTCCAATAAACACCTTGACCATTTTACATAATAACAGTTTAAAATCACATAATGGTAACTTTATTTTTTAATTATTTTAAGTATTACTGTAAAAATACCTTTTATGGTAGTTACGCATTTTTATAATAGCTTCATAATAATATCAAAATAACAATGACGGTATAGTGGAACCACAAGGAAAGAAACCTGCGCAGAACCTCATCGCATAAGAGGGTGGGGGAAAAGACACGGGGAAGGAGCCTTCGGCGCGGCTCATGTCAGTGTTGCCAGACCTATTGATTTCTCGGGAAAATTCCTTAATAAACTATTGCTATGGAACCTCCATCGGCGTGCTCAAAAACATGTTTCCTGCTCATCTTACTTGAACAAGGAGGCGAGAGGTAGAGTGGAACTCCACTCAGCCATGGAATGTGCTGTTTGAACTATGAAATTATGCCAAACTATATTCAATTGTGCTAGGACATTATTATTATTATTTTATTACTATTACTAGATTACTATTTTTTGATGGTTGTATTTTATCCCACCCGAAAATCTATTTCTCTTTTAGTTATTTTACGTCGCTTTTGTGCCTCTACGGGTAAGTACGACAATATGGATGAATTAAAAAATGATGAAATGGATGAAGTGACACAAACACAGTAAAACGTCCTTGCCTTACTAGGTAGAAACACTGACTTCGTAGCGTGGGCATATTATTTTATACACGTGTGTGTGTATGTGTTGTGTGTGTGTGTATTTCTAGCAGATGGGGAGGATAGGTGGCACCCTAGCATAAGCGTTGCTATCTTGAATTATTGGGGAAGACATGCTGTCTAATTCACTAAATACATTTCACATACGTAATGCATTTTCTCATTATGGTGCAGGACGCGTGCCCACCCCTAACGATAGCTGTACACTGGACACCAGCAGAAGGCAAATTTGTTATTGTTAGCGTTCGACTTGAAAGATTGTGGAAAATGAATGTTAACATAAAAGTACCTATTATTTCAGAGGTATGAGTTTATTTCAGTCACAGTATTTAACATCTATTATTATAATAGTGATGTAGGAAAGTGATAATTTCAAACTCAAGTGGTGTTTTCTGAGAGGGCAACATTATTACGGGGTAATATGCTTCGTTTACCCGCCTGATAAAAATTAATTGTTTCCCCCTTCCTGGAAAAATCTGTGGACGTCCCCCCCTTGCCCCCAGTTCGCACGCCTATGCCGCCGCCGCCGCCGCCCCCCGCCCCCGAGAACGTTGTTCATCCGTTGCTATTAGATCATCGGATTTTGTAGCAGATCTTCTGATTTCCCAAGGAACAATCTCCCTTGTTTTTCAAGTCTGAACAGGCAACACTGCCCCGAGCACCGACAACGGCAGGGAAGATGTGCGAACGCTTTTGACGGAAGTTTTTTTTTTCCTTGTAGTCGAGCTATACAAACGAAAGCATAAGGGCTGTACTGAGCATTTTCACATTCTTCAGTACATATTTGTTCAAACCTACTAAATGACTATATATTTGAACTTGCTGAACAATAAAATCCACTTCTATTATTCCTTTGGACCCATTATCTGATTTACATACGTGTCTATCAAATTGCTACCTCTCTCTACTCCATATTTATTTCAGTAAAACGACAATTATTCTTGGCCAATTTATATATGTTCTTTTTCATTGAGTTGCCATCTGTCTTTCGATTTTCAAAACTACTTTAATTCCATCTCGTACAATTGTTTCCAATATGAAATATCTGGTTTGTAACAAATTTAAAAAGAAACAAATGCCCACACTTTTACGAAAATTAAAACTTTGAAGCTATTCGCGGAAGGCGCTCACCGAGTATACTGGCTGATGCAGTCGGCCAGCCCTTTATCAGCCCCTGACGCTGTGGACATAACGCTTTTGCTCCAGCGCTGTAGAATCCGCCTGTGATTCTGTTCACGTATTGTGAAATCTCGAAGTTTTCTTCCTTCTCTTTAATAGATCATAATGGATCGAGTTTTAAAAGCACTTCTTTGTTACAGAGCGACGTAATTTCTGGAGAATATGAATTTTGAAAACTCTCATGGTTCAAATCCGGGAACTTTTCTAACGTTGGAAGCGGCCCCGGCGCCCACCCAGCGTCGAATAACATGGGTACCTGGGGGAAACCCTGGGAGATAAAGGCAGTCAGGGGCGTGGTGCTGATCACATCACCCCTACTCACGACCGGATCAAGAAAGTGTGGGGCGTTAACCCCCCCCTACACGCCTTCATGGCGTTGTGCTAAGCACAGGGGAACACTTCACTTTTTTTATGTGACAACGGTACTGTGTAACATGAATAGCGTCAAAGTTTTAATTTGCGTAAAAGTGTGGGCATTTGTTTCCTTTTAAATTTGTTACAAACCAGATATTTCATATTTCTACAAAGATAATTATTCTACCTTAGTATACTAATGATATACTCCTATTTCAGATGTGTTTACAATCACAGCGAGTTTAAAATCTATGGTAACAGTTTCATACATCGGAGACACATTGCTTTAATTTTGCACAAAAAACTACTTACGGAAATGTGTTTCTCCAAGGTTTACAACGTTCATCGACGTATTTTCTTTCATCGTGGAATATATTTGACCGGGAAATGATGTATTTTTCAAGAGAAATATCTCACCAACGCAAAATTACCATTGCTTTCATTTGCTTTCCTTACGACAACCGGATGCTGCGTATGTTTGATGATGTAAGCCCCTGTCAGTGTTTCAATCCCCCCTTTTTTTACTATGCTTGCTTAACTTAACCAAACGTAACCTAACCTTATCGGAAATGGTTCGTGGGGCTATCGGTCAGCTACCGTGCATAATGGTTCGTGGGGCTATCCGTGAATTGTTTGTGGGCTATCCGTGTATGGTTCGTGGGGCTATCCGTCAGCTACCCGGGCTATACGTCAGCTACTCATGCACAATGTATAATTTCCACCGGTGCCAAAGACGATAGTAAATATTTTTCGGTGCAGAAGGTTGAAACACTGCATACCCACAAGGTGAGTCAAGATGTTCCCGCGATATGGTGTGTTCCGGAAGCGAAGAAAGGAATAAAAAAAAGCATTCAGAATGTGGAAAATTGAGTTTGTTTTCGTGTAAAAAGCATAATGGCACCTTGAACTATGTTCCGCAATACACAATTGGTAAGTACGAACCATGCGTAACAGAAAATATCCGATTTTAATGTGTCTCAGATCTATGAAACTGTTACCAAATCTACTACAAGTAATTATACATAAAACATTCTATAAACTTAAATAGAACTATATGCTTTGTTCCAATTGTCGTTATTGCTGCAAAATAAATTATGGTTATTTGAAAAGAAAATGAACTTGTAATACACTTTAGTACAACAGAAATATTTTGATTCATCACTCATTATAAAAGGAATTATTTGGTTTGTTTTCAAAATTAATAGACATAGAATTTAATTTCCGATATATGTTAATTTCAACGAGTATAATAAATATAAATCAATGCATACTAGGTAAGTATCAGCAATTATACATCAACAATATAGTAAAGTTTCTCATTTCACAGACACAAGAGAACACAAAAACATGAGTATATTTTTTCTCATTTTCCCATTTCGCCTTATGCCTTATCAGCATGTAAAAAAGGTTCATCTAGTGTGGAAAAGTTTAGGGAAAGAGAAAGATTTCGTTTCACCTCAAACCCCCAGAGAGAGAAATAATTCACTAGATGGATTTTACATGAAATGTTTGTCAATGAAACATAAACTGGCTTTACCAAATCCATTATGCATGCATATACAAAGCATTCGTTTGTATTATTACAAATTTGAATTTTTGCAACGAAAATTGAAATTCAAAACACACGAATACCAGTAAAACTCAAACAAATGCACACATACTAACTAACTAATTCTCTAGCCTTTTTGAACCTGAAGGTTCACGGCTGCAGCAACACAGGCCTTTCATCTATCCCTATCCTGAGCAAGATTTATATACTCTTTTCCATCCCTACCGATTTCCTTTAGGTCCATCTCAACGTTATCCCTCCATCTTCGTCTTGGCCTTCCTACAGGTCTCTTACCATCAGGTTTCCCAACAATAATCCTGTAAATTCTTCTTCTCTCTCCCATTCGTGCCACATGGCCTGTCCACCTAAGTCTTCTTGATTTAATCATTCTAATAATATCTGGACATGAATACAAATTATGTAATTCGAAATTATGTACTCTTCTCCACTCACCTGTCTCCTCATCCCTTTTAGGTCCAAATATTTTCCTAAGGATCTTATTTTTAATTATTCTAAATTTTTGTTCCTCTTTCAATGAAAGGGACCAAGTTTCTCATTCATATAATATTGCAGGCAAAATTACTGTTTTGTATATTTTAACTTTTAGTTTCTTAGATATTAAACGAGAAGACAAAATTTATGAAGAGAAAAGTAACATTCATTTCCTGAAATAAGCCTTCTTTTTATTTTTACTTTAGTATCATTTTCATTTGTTAGTATTAATCCAAGGTACTTGAGTTTGGAAACTGGTTCAAACGAGTTGTTATCAATAATTCGAATTTGGTTATTACCTAACACTTGGTTTCGGCCTGTAAGCATATATTTATTTTTCTCTTTACTAACTTTCAAACCTATCTCTTTTTCTGCTTTGAAAAATATTTTTTTATTATTCTTAATAACTGAGTCACACCGTTTAATTTTAGTCCTTCGTTAGTTTATTTTACCTTCCTAACAGAGTATTATGAGGCAAAATTAAAGAGCAATGGAGATAATGCATCTCCATGTTTTAACCCATCATAAATTGTATTTTGTTAGACATATTAATATCCTCAATGATTTTCTTTTCTGTTTCACTGGTGCGTACTTTCATCAAATGAACAAGCTTCTTAGGTATTCCAAACTCGATTAATATATTAGTATATAATTTATCTCTTTTGATTGAATCATATGCTTTTATTCAAATCAATGAAAGCTGATGGACATTCTGATTATACACATACTAATGTATGCAATAATTTTAAGAATTTCATATCTCCCTGATGAGCACATCTATGTAATAGAACTAACAGATTTTTCCATTTCTAAGAGACTCTTTGGAAATTGTGAGTTATTCCTTCAGAGGAGACGAAAATTTGAAGTGGATCTTGATTTATTGCTTTCAACGTTTTCATGTTAGGTTCATTTCCTTTTTGCTCTTGTGTCATGATCTGAATGAAACTTATTAAGTTAAAGTGATCCCTTGAGAACATTCTATTTGGTTTGAATACCAGTCTGTTACATTGTTTATTGAATTTCTATTTCGTTATCATAATGGATATCCCACGCCTTTGGTAAAATACCTTTTGTACAATGAAAATGCTGTTTTTAAACTTTGCGAATATTAAAGTCAAATAATTAAGTAAATACTTACGTAGGAAACTAGTCATGCATATCATCAACTAGTGTGTTTTCCATGTAATGAAATGATATAAACATACGGTGAATTAACACGTCAAACCCCTTCCCTTGCAACGAGAGGGAGTGTTGTCGACGAATTCACCTGCTCACATGTGTGTTTTCCTTATGGAGAACAGACAATACAAATTCATGAAGTTTCCTCCATGTGGTTGTTCATGGAATAGCAACTCTAACCAAAATGCTCAGATAGCGGCCCAATCGAAATTCGCTATGTCCTGATAAGGAGTAAGGCGAAATGGGAAAGAGCCGAACGGTAATCGACTCTTGACATACTAATAACTAAGAAATAATAAAGTTTTAACATGTTCCCTCCCATTCTAAAAAGAGAGAAAATCTGCACAGTTATACCTTAACATTAATAGACTCTATACTTCACTTTGCAACATGATGGATTCAAATGTATCTTCTTACCTAAAGACATTCTTTAAGGCAAAACAGTCCCTGGCAACATTCATCGTCATCTTCACACTGTAATTGTACAGAAACATGTATTTTTAGTTTCGGTTTTCTAAAATGTTAATCACTGCAAATTATCTAATTGAATTCTTTAATCTTATATGCTATATAATTATTAAGTTTCTTGGTTATTAAATCTATGTAAAGTTAAAACAAATTAAGTTTGAATCTTAAAATTTCTAACTTGTTTTCAATATTTATTAGTTTTAAGTTTGTGCACAAAATACATTTGATCTTACTGTGACAAGGACTTGCAAATGGATCCCTAAACCATCTTTAAAAAATATTTGAATATTCTTAACTATATATAAAAATATGGATGGATGTGTGTGTGTGTGTGTGTGTGTGTGTGTGTGTGTGTGTGTGTGTGTGTGTGTGTGTGTGTTTGTTCCGGCATAACTCTCGAACACTTGCAGCAATTTCAACCAAAGTTGGTACACATATCACTTGCAATCTGGAGACAAATATTGCGAGGGTAAGACACACCTGGCACTCGTAGGGGCGGGGTGATAAGGGATGACATGTAAAAATAATCGGAAACGACCGATATTAGTGTGAAGTCTATAGTTCCTTGCTCGCTAACATGAATAGTGACACTCCCAATGCCAGTAAACTCCAGGACACCACTGGCACCCTTAGGAAAGGTGGTGGGAAGGGGGTGAAATGAAAAATAATCTAAATCAACAAATTTTAGTGTGAAATCCATAGTTTTCTGGGTCGTTTAGATGAATAGTGATACTCCGAATGCCGTTCAAATTCAAGTTCATCACCTATCGGCATGGGTGGTGAGATGGGGTCAAAAATAAAATGTCAAAAATAATGTCATTCGTGTCGAATCCAAAGTTATCGGAGTCACTAAGCTCATTGGTAACATTCACTATGGCTTTACCTGTAAATAAAATTAGTTACATTGACACCACTAGGTAGGGGGTGGGAAGGTGGGGACATGTAAAAATAATCGAAAACGACCGATAGTAGTGTGTAATCCATAGTTTTCGGGGTCGTTAAGATGAACAGTGAAACTCCCAATGCCGTTCAACTCAAAGTTTATTTTACACTATAATTAGAATTCATTATATTCCTGTCTAATTGATGGTTGGCATAAATAAATACCCGACAACGCCGGCAATCAGCTAGTTGATAAATAAAAATAATGGTTTGCGTACAAGACTATTAAATATTAATATATAAATTGCAATAATATAGTGGTAATGTTGCTGCCTTGTATGCAGAGGATTCTGAAAAACAAATATAGCTCTAGTCCCAATTAAACGTACAAAAGTGAACTTAACCCAGTATATATGCAACGTCATCTCATATTCCCATTTTAAAGATTTGTATAGAGTTCTCTAGTTATATGAAATGTCTATATCCAGCTTTGACTTTTGTGCTTTACAAGAAACATATTTTGTTGCCACATAACCTTCAACGTCATCGAACACTGTTAGCTAATTGTCACGGTGTGTTGTTTCAATATGGATGCAGTGCCAGGCATGTCTGGGTCATCTTTGAATGGACAAACCAAACGCATCACGGTGAGTTTTCTTTGGGAGATAATTACTTTCTGTTAATTTAGTATTTCGTTTTCACATTTCCTTTATATATTAGTGATTTTAGTGTACATTCCTTGAGAAAATATAGTTATAAAATATGTTGCACAAATGCAACATTGGGTATTCCATTAAGAATTGCACCATATGTTCCCAGAGGTGCATATCTGCAACTATGTTTCCAGTGTTGCATATCTGCAACTAATTTACATAATTTGGAATAGTTATGTTTTATTGTATTTCTAAATTTTTATCATTGCATGTGTCATTGCTTTAGAACTATTTCAAGATGAAATCTAGTATTTGTAATTGGGGCATTAAGCAGAAAGTGATAATAATAATAAGACTGTCCTTCATTTACAAAATTGATATAAATTGATTATAATGACATTTTATAACTAAACAGGTATGTCAATGAAGCAAAACGCTTGGTACAGTTTGAATTTAGATGCAGAAGTTATGATATGCATGCTAATTCGCATTAATTGCATATGTAATATGTTGAATAAATTATGTAAATCTTGGTTGTTATAATGTTTTGTCACATACTTAAAGAATGTCTTGTACGTACATGTAATGTATAATTAACTGTAGTGACAAAACATGTAAAGCAGTAACTAAACTGACTTTTGTTTGTATATTTTACAGTACCGAGATAATTTGACTGATGGCAGAAACATTCCTAGTGCCCTTGAAGATGTCCAAAGTGATTTTGAGTTTAGTGATGATGATGATGAATAAGAAGAAGCTGAAGGTCCTAAAAACAAAACCCAGACTCTATCAAAGTCAGAAGATGAAAGTGAATGTACAGATTCTGAATCAGATCCATGCGACAGTGTCGACAGTAGGTCAAATAATAATTCTAGTAAGAGACAAAGTTCCTACAAATGGAGGAAGGTACCTTTGAATAAACCATACCCTAAATTTAAAGATAATGTTGAATGTCATTCTTCTGATGAGTGGACACCATACATGTACTTCAAAGAGTTTATCACTAGTGAAATGATTGAAGAAATAGCCAATGAAACTAGTATATATTATTTGCAAGAAACTGGTTATGTGTGTGTTGTAAATTCCAAACTCATTGAACAGTTTATTGGTTTGTATTTTAGAATGGGTCTTGCTCAGATGCCTAACATTCGATCTTACTGGGAGAGAGTGTAGGTATCACCTTGTTGCAGATGTAACGTCTCGGAATGAGTTTGAAACGTTTTGTAGGTTCATTCATTTTACAAATAATGCAGAGGTGTCGGATCATCAGAAGCAGTGGCGTCGCTAGGCCATCTGCTTTGGGGGGGCTGCAACCAGATACATGACTTATTACTATTGTAAATATTTTTAATGTTTGAAAATAGCAAAGTGATTAATAAGACAATAATATATAACAAGCATAAGGAATTAAAACTAACATAGACTTACTGCATTAATTTGTATGAAAACAGATGGATATTCTTGTCCTGTTTTTCTAATGCTGGTGAACTATGTGTTTATGTATCAGCTATACTCTGCGGTTCGAATTTGTTGCAAAATTCTCAATAACACAATCTACACACAATTCATGACACTCTTCCTTTTCTATAGCCAGTATTGCAAGTGAGGAAAGTCTGTCTTGGCCCATACTATTACGCAAAAATATCTTGATTCAAACAGCTAAAACTCCTCTCACACGATGCTGATGTCACAGGAATTGTCACTGCAATTTGCAACATTCTGCATAAGTTCGGAAACATGCCTTTTGGAATGGCGTTCATTAAATGTACTATGGATGTGATGGTGTATGTCAAGTTCTATAGTAATTTTTTGCAACCATGATTTCAGCGATCGGCACTTGTAATTTAATAGTCACAAAAACCACTCAAGAATTGAGGGTTCAAAAACAAGTCAAAATTTGTTGTAAGTAAAGAAAACTCCGGAAAATTGTTAGCAACACTGTCGGCTACCAGACGTAGTGACTGTGAGTCTACGCTCATGTTCACTTCTGTTTGCGTTTATCAGTACGCGTGTTGTTTATACTGTGTTGAGTTGCTGTGCTATTCAGTGCTAGTGCTTTATTGTGTGTTAATTGTTATTCATTCGTTAGTTATGCCGCTAAACAAATATAGTCTTGAACAAAGAGTTTTTATGTACGATAATTACGTGAAAACGAATTCTTGCAGAAAAGTGGTCAGGCAATTACAAGAGACAGGATCTCTTGAACCTAATAAACGTGTTGTATTGCTGTTGAAGGAGGTCATTTTCAACATCTCTTATAACACAGGAGGTTAGTGATCATTATTTTTATTACTTTTAAATATCATTTTACGCTTTCGGTTTGCTTTATGCGCCGGGATGCTATCTTCTATTTCTGTCAACTGAGGATAAAGTAGCGATGTCTAATCCAAGATTAGATGTCAGAAATAAGGTGCCTGAAATATTTGTATTTGGGAGGACACCATTTCCAGCATCCTTGCGACAAGGTACGTGCTTATTTCAATTGTAATTGTAACTGTAATTGTGAAAAGTGGAAACATTACAAAACAAGCTGTTTCTGTCACGGACTTCCTGAACGAAATTTGCCGGGACCTGTTGCATGAAGAAGCCGCCGAACGGCCGACACTCTGGCGGTAAACGACTGAAATAACCTCCCTGTAGAACAAATGACGGCTATCGTTTGCACTATTGCCAGCTAAAGACATGACGTGTCAGATGTAAGATCGTGGTTTTAAAAAAAAACTATGTCACAACGAAACGATTCTTTCCCAGAATATGTACCTAGAGGTATGTTCCTGCATAAACAATTGTTCAAATATATTTTCTCGAAATACTGTATGTAATAATAGCTAAAAATTGGGGGGGGGGCTTATCGAGGGATTGGGGGGGCTGAAGCCCCCCAAAAAGGGCCTAGCGACGCCACTGACAGAAGAAAAGATAAAGTGTGGAAACTTCGCCCATTCATTTCCCAATTACAAAATAATTTTGCAAAAATTAGTCAAGAACAACATCAAAGTGTCGATGAAATCATTGTGTCATTCAAAGGCACAAGAAGTCCAGAGTTAAGACAATATATGAAGAGTAAACCCCATCCATGGGGATTTAAATTGTGGGGAAGAGCTGTAGCTTAGGATTTCTTCACCAATTTGAAGTTTATGAAGGCAAGTCAGCCAATTTATATTTGCATGCAGTGGGTGGAGACACTGTTATCAAAATGACTTTGAAAGTACTAAGGAACGAAGTCAACATTGTTTGTGCAGACTTTTGATTCTTTTCTGTGTCATTGGCCCATAAACTATTGGAGGAAGGGCTGCATTATTTGGGCACCATACGTGTCAACAGATTACATGGTTGTCCTCTATTATGTGACAAAAATTTGAAGAAAAATAGCAGAGGAGCCTTTGATTCCAGAAGAGACACAGATGACAAAATACTGATAGTGAAATGGTATGCCAATCGTGGTGTGATACTCATATCTACATATGCTAGTTTGGAACCAGTAATATAAGTTAGAAGATTGGAAAAGAGAATGAAGCAAATTCTAAATGTACCATGCCCAAACATCATACAAAAGTACAATTCAATAATGGGTGACATTGATCTTCATAATCGTTTAGTAAGTTTGTACAAATATTCTATAAAGAGTCGAAGGTGGTATATATGCTTGTGGTATCATCTTCTAACTAGTGCTTTTGTGAATGCATGGCTTCTATAGTGAAGGGACAGCACATTCCGTAATATACCATATAAGGACAAATTACCCTTACGAAAATTTCAAGCCTTTGTGGCAGAATTACTTGTTAGCTTCAAAGCACGGAAAAGGTAGACTTTCTCAAAGTCCACCTGAAGTGAAAAAGAGGAAGGCAGTATAGTATGGTCCAACGAATAAGATACGGAGAGACGCAGTAAATCATTTTCCTCAATGGGAAAAGAATCGACAACGATATAAATTTGTCCTCAGGGTTACACATAAGTATCTTGTATTAAATGTAACGTATATCTATGCATTAACAAACACAGAAATTGTTTTTACAACTATCATGTGTAAGAGAATTCATGTCAGCATTTACCTTATTGTATTGTAACTGCTCACGTGTGGGTTTCAAACAGGATTCTTTTGTAAATGCAATATAAATAAATGCCCAGTGTATCATAAATGCAACAACATTTTTATTTCTTCAGATTTTTTTAAAATTCGAATGTATTTCTTATAAGTTGTCCCAAAGGGTCCAAAAAATCGAAAATGGAATTATGGATATTAACAAGTTAGTACCTTGGGCATTACAGGGTTAAAACACCAATTCATAGAAAGCAAATAAAACATCAATGCATAAATATATATGGATGTGAAAAATACAGCTTATTTCGATAATATATGGGCAAGATTAGCATATAATTAAGACTTAAAAAAGAGATTAAAGTGTTTTTGGTTACCATCCATTTTCTCTACGCGGTTTCCAAAACAGAAATAAAATAATAGGAGAAAATTGGGTGTTGCTATGGGTAGAATATACGTATATGCGCTACCACAGGCCATGTTGTTACTGGAATTGAACTGGTGCTTCAGAAACAATATATGAATATTTGAATGGGCCGATAATAAGCAAACACCAAAAGTGGTATTCAAGGCAATAGAAAAAACAAATTCATTCTGTTGCTGTGAGTACTATTTTTGGTTACCTGCTGGGTGAAATGGATATTTCAGTCAAACAACTTCCTAATCTAGAGGGGAGCAATTTGTGTGTGTTTATATTTTATATATATATATCTTCATTTTTTGTTCATTAATGCAATCATACTTGGTACGGATTCTGATGAAGACCTTGCTATGTTAAATCGTATCGTTTAATTTATGTTATTTTTTAAAAAAAATCTGCCTTGGTCAGCAAATTGATTTGTGACTGTTACCCTTTATCTTCCCACCCTCTCTTGTACACTAAAAGGGAAATTGTTTCTATTTTGTGTAAGTTTCATTGCATAATACTATTTTATAAATAGGTTAAAAATAACAAAAATTAAAATATTTGCAATCTATATAAAGTTGTATAAATCTACAATTATTTTAATCTATTGTTGATTGTTAGCAAACGGGGAAATAATGTTACTTCTAAATATTATAGATTCATTATAGAGAATATGTGGGTGTTTGTATGTAGCTAATGTTAGAGTGCTTACCATCGTTATTTTTGTTACGAGATAAAATTAATCGGTAGTGCAACGACAGAAATATTTCTTGAGATTTTTTCTTATTTTGCCGATCTACGACTTTATACATGAAAAATGTAATAAAAATTGCAAATAGCTGGCCCTCCTACATGTTTCTAGCCTAACCAGAATGTAGTATTAAATAAATTTGATGAAATATATAATTCCAAGAAAGTGTTGTGATAATTTGAAAATTATATTATTGTAATTTATCTAGAGCATGTTTTTGTAATATACAAACTGTAGTTTAAACAAAGTAACCTAAGGACATGTTCAGAACAATCTTTGAAAATATTACGGGATTTTTTGTCATAAGTAGTACGTAAAGGTTGGTTCTGATGTTTTTATTTTCAGAGCAAAATTCTGAGTTTTTGATGGTGATAAAAATATTAAATTTTTTTACCAGTGTTATTTTAATCGTATTTTCGTTTCCAAACTGATGAATTCTACATAAAATTTAGTTGTTAAAAAAATTACATAGTTGGAAATTTTCTTATTTTTTAATTATTTTTCCCTATTTGCAGTGCCTGTGAATTTAATATTGGAAATTTGGAATCTCCTCACCCTAATTATTGTTATTCCCATTATTACACACATACACAATCTTGTGGAATCCACCTGAAAAAAATACCACCCATATAAATAACACACCTCACAAGCTCTTCACAAACATACATCTTTCCAGGAAAAATACACATATCTACCAACACAACAGCACACATATATAAATAAGACTACCCAAAACCTATCCACAATGCCGTCCTCAAAAAGGAATTATGTCCCATGTGAGAGAAAAGCGTTCCAAGAAAGAATTTTGCGAAACATCTTTTTACGTGTGCTCCAGGTAAACGCTTGTTACCCAACAAAGCATGTGGTGGTTGGGGAAAAAACATCACTGTTGGCATCCTGAAAAGGCACCAAACAACATTCACGACTGCTGGCACACATATGCCGCAACCGTCCACCTCGACCAAGAGGAACCGACGCGGTCCACTTTCATCCATTTGTTGGAGGATTTCATCCTAATAGTGGATGAAATCCTGGTGGATGAGCGGTATAGGATAATTTCCATCCTGAGCGAGGCGCTGGCCGAGTTCTCCACCAAATTCAATGCTACGCTGTAATGCCAATATGCAAAACCGACAGACGAAACTTAAACCTTCAGCCGTAAAACTAAAGGAAAGACACTTTATTTGGCAGATGTGGTGACCTCGTGGGGTTCTACGACAAGTTTGTCGACGAGATTGAGGCTAAGCAGGAAGAACACCAGGCTAAGGGCTCAGGAGCCTCGTTCTGCGGCACACACCACGAACTCCGTGTCGAGCTCACCAAGTTTCTTCCCTTGTCCGGAGGTAGCTACGTCCCCCTGCCACCCGTTGTTGTGGCCAAGAACGCAGTGCTCATCACACAAAATAGTGACAAAAGGTGCTCCTGTGGTCAGTGCTGGCAGCGTTGCTGCCCGTCGACAGGCAAACAATTCGAATCATTCAGCCATTACGTTCCTTACGAGTAAAAGCTGTAAAATGCGAAGGCCGGGATCGACTACCCTGTGAAGGTCTCGGACATTCGTAAGATCGAGGTTCGCGCGCGCGACATGTTAGGTCTGTGGATGTCTACTAATTCTTACGCTTTCAACAAGAAAACCAAGGTTTGTACAGTCCAACTGAACGACGTGGACGACGACAGTCCGACAGTGCGGGCAATCGACCACCTGCTGGTCAAGGACGAAACACACCACAATACACTCTTATTCGCTCGCTCTCCCAGTTGGCATCTAGCAGCGATGGTCACCACATAGAGAATCGAGATGTGCCAAAGATGTGTGATTGAGTTTGAAGGCCGGGATAAGCGCGATTCCTAACACCGTCGTGGACGCAATATCGCCGCCAAA
The DNA here is from genome assembly GCF_977018435.1 of Lepisma saccharinum. Lineage (NCBI taxonomy): Eukaryota > Metazoa > Arthropoda > Insecta > Zygentoma > Lepismatidae > Lepisma > Lepisma saccharinum. The sequence goes on from NC_139236.1 coordinate 1,784,712, forward strand.
AAGCTTGCTCACCACAAACGCTATTGCCGCGCCAACGAGCCCACACTACCGTTCATGCGCGAACCCGGTTCGGTCGAGACGTTCCGGATGCCGTGACATGGTGGAATAACCCGCCATTATCATCGCGGACTTCGAGGCCTTCCTCAAGCCAATATCCACTTGAAACCCCATCCTGAAGTTTCAACCACCACCCCTTACCAGCTCCACGAGGGTTGGTACGACGACACGAAGATATTGCCCCAGAGCTGTACGTGTATCGCGGTCCAGACCCGGTCAAGCCCTTCCTCGAAAGGATGAAGTAAAGAGACCCCAATAGTTAGGGAAAGAGGTATTGTTGTCTCCCAAGCCCATGGTTTCGCTGTCTCCAGACGATCAGCGTAGAAACGACGAGGCCACCACATGCCCCGTTCACAACTCAACCTTCATCTCCAACAACAGGAAGGTGCGCCACACGGATCATTATGGCACCGGTAGCTACATCGTTCCGTGGTGCAACGACGGTAACCTGATGGCCCGGGACCCGCGCTTTGTTCCGATCTTCTTCAAATCCCCATTTAAGTTGGCGCCAAGGTCTTGGATTTGAGCAAGCTGTATATGTTCCACATATATTATGACAATCTTCGCAAACACTACGGTCACAAAATCACACTGCTCTACGATGACACGGACAGTTTGGTTGACAATGTTTGCACGCGCGACGTGTACGAGGACATCAAGACGATCCCATCCTTGGTCGAGCTCTTCAACACGTCGGACGATCTCAGACAAACAGGTAAGGCTAGCAACAAGTAGATACCCGGCAAATTTAAGGACGAATATAACAGCGACAAGGTTCTCGATTTTACCGGGCGTGGAACTCGCACAAAATCTTGATGTTGGTGCCCTCGTTGACCACCACCTGCTTCCTCTTCGACGTGTTGATGACAAACATGGGTCTGCCAGACTTGAATTCGCTGGGGACGTAGTACACGTCCACGTTACCAGTAGTCACCCTCTTGTACGCGGTGTACGGTTCGTACAGTTTGAGGTAGTCGTCTTGGGAGATGTCGAGGTTGTAATTCTAGTGCAGGATAACTTAGTTGCCACCGTTCTGGAGGTACCCTTTCTTGATTTTGCAAATGTAAAATTTGCTGAAATCTTTTTTCCGGGTTGTTATCACGTCCAGTCTGAAACAGCACAACCACGAAGTCTGGCACGTCGCACTGTATGTTGATGAACTGAGTGAACTATTAATGGTTGCCCAAAGCAGGTTTCTGGATGCCTTGAATAGTTCCTTTGTACTTATAGGATGATGCAAATGCTCTACAATCTCCTGGAGTCGGACTGGAATCTAGAATCCACACAATTTGACCTGGTGAGTACTGAATTTGTCTAGAGGTGCAATCTGTGTACTGCTTCTGTTGTTCGAAACGCTTGTGTAAATTGTCAAGAGCGCTCTGACGTATGGAAGTGAGGAGTTCAAGTCTTTGTGCGTCTTGGTACGACGACACGAAGATATTGCCCCCGAGCCGTACCTGTATCGCGGTCCCGACCCGGTCAATCACTTCCTCAAAAGAATGAAGCAAGAGACCCCAATAGTTAGGGAAAGAGGTATTGTTGTCTCCCAAGCCCATGGTTTCGCTGCCTCCAGACGATCAACGTAGGAACGACGAGGCCACCACATGCCCCGTTCGCAACTCAACCTTCATCGCCAACAACAGGAAGGTGCGCCACCCGGATCATTATGGCACCGGTAACTACATCGTTCCGTGGTACAACGACTGTAACCTGTTGGCCCGGGACCCGCGCTTTGTTCCAATCTTCTTCAACAACGATTAGAGTTACGATTTTCAACACCTAGTCAGGCAACTAGGATACGAAAAGGAAAGGATTGGCGGAGAACAAGGAATGGTCCATCAGCCTGAGTAAGAAGGTGTATATTTCGGGGATGAGGGAAACAATCGAGTTCCGGTTCCTCGACTCGATGCGGCTTCTCCGGTCAGCCTCGACAAGCTTCCTGGGAAGCTCAGCGACGACCAGCTAATCATCACCGCTTCCAATTTCTGGAAATTTGACGTGGGTCTCTTCAGGCATAAGGGGTCTACCCCTACGAATATATCACTGACCCTGGTAGTTCGTGGAAACAGCGCTGCCTCCCAATATAAATTCTACAGCCAGCTGCAAGGCTCAAGCAGCAAGGACGAAGGGTACCAACATGCGCAGACCATGTGATGCAAGCTGGGATGCACAACGCTCGGCGATTATCACGACGCATACCTTAAGCTCGACGTGACGCTCCTCGCGGGCACGTTTCAAACGTTTCACTCAATAGCCATGCGTATCTACCACCTGAACCCCGCGTATTTCTACAGTTTCGCAAGACTGGCGTGGTAGGCCAAGCTCCTGCTGACAAGAGTCAAGCTCGAGCTTGTTTCTGACAATAACATGTTCCTGTTCATGGAACGCGCAGTCCGATGTGGCATGGTCCAGGTTTCGCAACGATACGCGTGCACGAAGAACCACCACATGGCAACAGGGTACAAATCCTCCAACCTTCGAGCTACATCATGTACCAGGACGTAATAAACTTGCACGAACATTCCATGATGCAGCGAATGCCCTCCGGAGGGTTAGTGTGGGTTGATCCTTCAGGTTTCGACGTTGAAGCTTTCAACGATTCGGAACGCGAATTCTTTGCCGAGATGGACCTCGAATTCTCTGCGATCTGCCTCCTGCTCCGGAGTTCAAGTTTCCGCCAGGCTAGGCTCAACCCAAGTGGATCATGGGCGTGGTGCCCCAGATGCACTACCATATCCTTCTTTGGTTCATGGAGCGAGGGGGCACGGTCTGCAAGATCTATTACGTCCTTACTTTCGCACATTATCGATGGTTGAAACCACACATCGACACCATAACCGAACACCGTATCTTCGCTACCTTTGATTTGGACAAGGATATTTTCAAACTTATGAACAACTCGGTGTTCGGGAAGACAATGGAGAATGTGCAAAACCGTGTGGACGAGAGGATGGTGAGGAGCGATGCACGGTGTCGTAAGCATGGTGCGAGCCCGTTCTTCAAGTCCAGGACCGTTTACAACAAGCAGTTTTCTTTGATCCGCATGAACAAGGCCGAGGTAACTGAACAAGTCCATCTACGTTGGCGCCAAGGTCCTGGATTTGAGCAAGCTGTACATGTTCCACATATATTATGACGATCTTCGCAAACACTACGGTCACAAAATCACACTGCTCTGCGATGACACGGACAGCTTGATTGACAATGTTTGCACGCGCGACGTGTACGACGACACCAAGATGATCCCATCCTTGGTCGAGCTCTTCGACACGTCGGACGATCTCAGACAAACAGGTAAGGCATCCCGGCTAGCAACAAATATATAACCGGCAAATTCAAGGACGAATATAACGGCGACAAGGTTCTCGATTTTACCGGGCGTGGAACTCGCACAAAATCTTGATGTTGGTGCCCTCGTTGACCACCACCTGCTTCCTCTTCGACGTGTTGATGACAAACATGGGTCTACCAGACTTGAATTCGCTGGGGACGTAGTACACGTCCACGTTGCCGGGGGTCACCCTCTTGTACGCGGTGTACGGTTCGTACAGTTTGAGGTAGTCGTCTTGGGAGATGTCGAGGTTGTAGTTCTAGTGCAGGATAACTTAGTTGCCACCGTTCTTGATTTTCCAGATGTAAAATTTGCTGAAATCTTTTTCCGGGTTGTTATCACGTCCAGTCTGAAACAGCACAACCACGAAGTCTGGCACGTCGCACTGTATGTTGTTGAACTGAGTGAACTATTAATGGTTCCCCGAAGCCGGTTTCTGAATGCCTTGAATAGTTCCTTTGTACTTATAGGATGATGCAAATGCTTTACAATCTCCTGGAGTCGGACTAGAATCTAGAATCCACACATGTTGACCTGGTGAGTATTGAATTTGTCTAGAGGTGCGATCTTTGTACCGTTTCTGTTGTTCGGAACGCTTGTGTAAATTGTCAAGAGCGCTCTGACGTATGGAAGTCAGGAGTTCAAGTCCTTATGGGTTTATTGGTGATATGTTGTAAGGGTTCGTGGGGAGGAACGCGTCTCCTAGGACCCTTGGCTTATTGCCAAACAAAGTGAAATATGCACTTTGACGTAATCCAGAATGGAGGGTAATATTATGACTGTGCATGGCAGTAGCCAGGTAGTCACACCACGCATACGTTTTTTTCCAATACATAAACTATCATGACTTTCTTTAACTAGCTGAATGAACTCTCGACTAGCCCGTTGGTGAAATATGCGGCTGTGTCCACATGTTTGAGCTGCACGCCAGTAATATTTGCTAACATTCGTAAAGTGAAGCTTGAATTTGGTGTTTGAGCTGTTTAAGTAAATAGTGTCCAGGAGACCATGTACTAGATAAACTTTCTCAACTAGTGCTGTTGCTATGTTTTGTGCATCATGATTAGCCAGAGAACTTTGATGACGTATCTAGTACAACTGTTCACTATTGATATAAATTATTTTTTTGCGTGTGTGGAAGAAGCTAAGGATCCACAAACGTCAAGGTGAATTTGTTTGAAAGGAAGGGATGCAGGGGGAAATGCCTGGAGGGTGTGGAAGTAGAGCCTTGTGGTTTCTTTGAGATCTCGCATGGGATGCAATGTCGAACCTTATCATAGACATATTTCTCCATGTTAGGGAAAAAGTAGTGAATGAGGATTAAGTTATATGATTTTTGTGCGCCTGGTGACTTCCATTCATTTTATGTGTATGAATAAGGTCGAACACTTGATTTCTTAATGCGTGGGAACGCAAAGCCTATCTCGACGTCCTGTTTTGATTTTTGTAGTTCTGTACAAAATGTTATTTTTGAGTACATAAGAATAGGAGAGTTTTTTTAGCCTAGGATTGCTAGATTCATCTTTGTTTTCTAAAATATCAATAATATTTTTTAAATAAGGATCTTTGCGCTAAACTGTGCGAATATCAAATTCTTCTGATCGTGTATGGAATACTTGATGATAGAACAGTTCATCATGTTCATCACCGTCATCATTTTGGTTATGATTAGTATTTTCAAGCTGTAAGCTTGCACGTGAAAGTGGGTCCGCGAGTTCAGTTTTGCTTACGCTCATGGGTGTGATTTCGATGTCGAAATTTTGAAAATAAAGTGATCTTCTTCCCAAAAAGGAACTAGGGTGTTTGGTTAACGAAGATAGGATAATCCTTTATTGTCTGTAAGAACCACAAATCGTTCATTCATAAGAAAGAACTTGAAAGTTTTCAGAACATAATAAGCGCCTGCAATTTCAAGGGAAAATGTGTCACCCTTTTTCTCTGTTGGTGTTAAAGATTTCGAAAAGTAAGCACAGGGATATGAAATTCCTTCTTCGTCAGACTGTAACAGAGCTCCTCCAATCCCACCCCCACAGGCGTCTATCAACACAAATGAGGGGCGCTTAGGGTCATAAGGGCCGAGGATAGGGTCTGAAGTTATCATTTGTTTTAGTTTTTCGAAACTTGTCTGGTTTTCGTCAGTCCATTCAAACTTAACATTCTTTTTGAGAAGATTGAATAAACATTCGGTCGGTCCTACAAAACCTGGAAAAAAATATCCTAATTAAGTTCACAAATCCCAAAAAACTACGAAGCTTGCGTTTGGTATTAGGGGTGGGATAGTCCAGAATAGCTTTAAGAATATGTTCAGAAATTCTAACCCCCTTCTGAGATACCAAATTGCCAAGCACCTTTACTTCAGTAAAGGCCAGCCTACACTTAGAAGATGATATTTTAAGAGATTATTTTCTTAGCTTTTGGAAGTCTCTTTCCAGTAGATTTATCTTGCCTGGGAGGCTCGAACTGTATAATATCACATCTTCTGTATATATAAAAAGTTCTGAACTGTCTATTCCTCTAAGGGCGAGCTCACTTACGCGGTGCATTACACCGGGGGATGTTTTAACCCCTGGCATAAACGAGCATACTTAAAGCTACCAAGATTGTTAATACAGAAGCCGGTAACGTCCTTAGAAGGCTCTGTTAAGGGGACTTGAAAAAAAGCACTACAAAAGTCCAAAATTGAATAAAGCTTTTTACCAGTCATGTCTGCCATAATCGTAGAGATATGTGGAATTTGAAGAGAAATTGTAGCTATTAATACGTTTAGTTTAATAAGACGATAGATCCCATTAGGTTTCTTGATTAATAGGACTGTGTGTCGGTAAGGACTTCCTTCACAGCGTTCTGTTACATTTTGGTCAAATAACTTCTGAATTTCTTGTTTCATGGTTTCTCTGTAATGAGAAAGGGGATAGAGTAGGTTTTGGCATACACTGGGGTGTTATCTGTAAGCTTGATGTCGTATTCCAAAATGTTAGATTTAGTTAATATATCCCCTGGCCGACGATAAATACGTGTATGCGAGCTTTAGGATTTTTCTCTCTCTTCTGGTGGGATTTCAGGGTTAACATTGAGCAGGGAGGAATCACATTTATTTTGGCTTACACTGACGTGTTGTTCTGCTGTGTTACTTTAACTACAAGCGAATGAAAATGTGACATCTTCGCTTATATTTTCCCCAATTGAAGTGACTTCATTTAAAATTTCATATATTTATATTTCGTCTAACATCGTGTCTGTTTCCAAAGTGATTGTGTTTTAAGTAGGGTTGTTTATGTCAATGACAGGTGATTTAGAGTTTACAGTAGCATTGAGAAGGACTATTTTATTCTGAGTCATAAGGGAAGCAGATGGGGTAAAAAGTAAAGTCTTAGGGGTAGAGGTTGTCATTGGGGTGAGTTTCAGATTGAGATAAGTTTTGGACCGGAGATGTACCTGATTTGTGTTTGAGAGTGTAGCTTTCCCTGCATACACATTTGCATTTTCAATTTGGTTGAATATGTCATACAAAACCTGGTTAAGTTTTGTACTTTTACCTCAAAATACTGTAATTTGGAGTATGTCCTAAATGATGGATAGTTATAATATTGTCCTCTAACGATATCTCACACCTCTGTGTTTGCAAAAAGTCATTTCCTAAAAGTGGGGGGAGGGTTGTAATATCAATGATTCTGAAAGGGTGCGAATATTTGTATTTTCAAATTTTGAGAAAGAGTACTACAATTTCAAACACACTCAGTTTTGTTCCAGATACACCTTGAATTGTGGAGTTTACATTATAGGTTTTTCTTTTGGAAGGGAAGAGGTGGGAGGGATAAATCGATATCTGGGAACCCACATCAATAAGTAAGTCTGTTTCTTTCCCCTGCATACTGCTGTTGATGTAATACAACCCATCTTTCTAAAGTATAGGAACTTTATCTATTCTACTAATATCTTCCTAATGTCTTTCGTTCCTGCAAGCCGAAGATGATTTTAGTTTAAACCATTGTCTAATCGTCGCTTGTAATAACAGTTAGTACTCAAATGCTTATATCGGCCACAGAAATTACAGGTCGGTGCATTTTTACCGTCGCCATTACCCATATTTCGAGCCTGAGCTCTACTTTGAAAATTATTATTTCCTCTAAATTGTCCTCCAGGATTTTACCTATAGTTGCCTTTTTGATTAGCCCTATAATTAACTCTGTAGGAAGGGGAGTTGTTATTCCCCGTGTTTGAGCTCTATTTTATCTGTTATGCGTGTTTTGATTTGCATTCCTTGCAAACTAAAACACATTTGTGCAAAATTCAAGCATTGAATTTGGGTTCAAATTCTCCTGCGAATGTAAACACATATTTCCAAGGTGCGTGGAAAGCATACTTACATCGTCACTAGAGGCCGTGTTATCAGTTAGTTGAGCGCTGGCCACAGCTGGTGGCGCCGCGTAGTGTGAAATTTGGGAACTTGGTCGGGGAGCCGATGTTGTAACAGGTTGTGGAACGGATGGAAAAGGTTTGTCCTTGAAAATTTCCCACAGAAGCCATCTGCGTAGCTGTCTGTGGGGGAAGGATTGGTGTGGGAGTTGGCTGCATACTTTGTACTTGATAGGATGGGTGTGAAAGGGGAAGAGGGGGATTTTAGTTGTACGCTACAAATTGCTGAGCCTGATCTGGCTTATTACCTGCAAGGAGAAAACATATATGTGCATAGGAAGAGCAGTGCGCTTGCTTGGAGGTCAACGTCTGATGCAAATTTGCTTGCGCTATAGCCTGATCAATATCATACTTCTCCTCCATCATGTGAGAATTGATCAAATTGTTGTCGTTCAAAATTTTGGAGGTGGACTATTAAGTCCTCTGTTTTAGCAAAGTGTTTGTTAGTTAAGCATCCAATGTATTTAGCACGCAGACCCGTGATTATGTAGGATAAAGTCTGCTCTTCAATGGCGTTCGGGAAATACTGTTGGACCAATGTCTTCTTAGCAATAACATATATGTGAATTTGTTCTGTTACTTGGTGTTTTCGTTCTAACACGATCTGAACAGGCTGTGGGGGAAGAAATGCTCCTTTAAATGTGGCTCTTAGTTCGTTTTTGATTTGGGTATATGATAAGTGCGGAAATTTAGGTCTCTTCTGTATGTCGTGAATGTATGTCAGAGCTGTGTCAGTTATGAACAAAGGAAACTTATTTCCGTTTCGCTTCCAAACACCCTGCTGCGTTAGCTACACTCTCTATTTTCATGAAAAATTGTTCGACTTCCTTGGGGTTGTTTCCGCTTAAGGGCGTCGGGTAACACTTTCATATGGGTGTGACGGATTTCTTCAAATTTCCAGGAGAAAGTACTTACGCAAATCATTTTCTGTAGCGTTGTGTAAGTTCATGAATGTAGTTTTGATCCATTTTAATGCGAATTCATGTTGTTTTCTGCGAAAATGCCTGTCCGACACGCTGTTGCTGCTACCGCCATTTGCTTTTTGCACGAGAACACAATGTTCCGTGCGGGAAATGGTTTGTACGGCTAACGTGAATGGTTTGTGAGGCTAATGTCAAAGGTTTGCGAGGTATTATAATAATTTCAAATCCTGGCATGAAAGTAGGTATTTTTCTGTGAACAAAGCTCCAACACTGCATAAATCGACAGAATACTCTCACAACGTGCGATGAACCAGTACGCTATCGCCGTAATGTGTGTTACAGAATCGAAATAACGAGTAAGAGTAAGTACTCGTAAATGTAAGAAATAGATATTATTTTCGTTAGAAATTATTTCACCTAAAGAAATGTTCGTCAATGCAGAATAGTACGTTAGCAATGTAAAGAAGTGTGAAATAAATTATTTATAGGTGGCACACCTATATAAAAGTTGTACCAGGCGTCGGATATAGTGCAGTTAGGATTGGTGTGACCATGTCAGTGGTGGGGATTTCTGCAGCAGTGTTATTGGTGTTATTAGTATTGTTAGAGTTATTTGGAATGTTAGTTGGGGTGCTTGCCAAGGGTTGGTGCAGGTTTCTTACTTGGGGGTTTCTAAACCTAGTAAGAACTGGGGGTAGTTTCTGTTAGCAGATCTTGACCGTGTTAGTGGAGGGGAGGGGGTCGGTTATATGGGTTGTGGCTGCACGGGGCCGTCGTAATTGCTTCAGCTAACCCTATGATTTGGTTGAGGGAGGCATCTAGGTGTTCGTGCAATACTATCTGTGGCGTATTCATAGACTAGAGTTCGTCGTGCTGAACACAGAGCAAATGAAAGTAGGGGGATGCACATAGTTGATTCATTTATATGTCGTTTTTCAAATAAACACAAACAATTGTTTTCTTTCCGGTGTGAATAATGCTTAAGCACGTACACAATGAATATTGTACAGAAGAACTAGATTTTGTGTGGGGGGTCGGCACAAAAAGGGGGTTTGTATTTCGTATGGTAATGTACAAGATTGTGACTGGGCCTGAAGCATCTTAACCATACTCTGGGAGTATTAAATTGTGACTGCTGGAAAATGTTAATTTGTGAGATGCTGCCAAAATAGGAGAGGGGAACTAATTCAATTTGAAGCAATTGGTACAGAGGGGTAGTCAATTGCAGAGAGAGCCCGTATCACCTCAGCCATGTTGTAGGCCTCTTTACCAGTTAACTGAAGGCACAGGGATGCAACAATGACACATTTAGGTAGAGCTTAAAACGCTTGTAATCGAACCTGCTCCGACTGAGGGTAAGGCGATATGGATATATATGTCTCTTATAATATTTAGCCTCGAGATGTTATTACACCTTTCGGACACGCTGGATCATGTCAGATCAACGTATTTACCTCTCAGTCAAAGCTCTGAGAAAATAATGATGCGTGCACATTCTTGAGATTGCTTGAGATTGCTTAAAAAAGAAACGAAATTTGGAAGATGCGGTCGGAAGTCATAGTTGCAGCGAGGCGCTTAGATAATCGACGGATCGAGCAAAGCGACATTAAACGTCGGCGGCACAAGATAGAGAGAGAACTCCGTGGACTGGAACTCTTGCAGCCTCTGCCGAAGTCCACATCACGCTGTTACAGCCCTACACCAATCGCGGCCCTTTGATCTACCGTCTTGCCGCCGTCCGATAGGCAGTGTCGACGTCCGCCTGCCATTCTAATCGCCGCGGCGAAGACGTGTAACAGAAGTTCGTCCAATACTGACGCTCACATCCAATACGTACGTCCAATACGCCTGCGAAATTCCCGACACCGATCAACTGTACTCCGTGGGTCTCAGAGAACACCTGAAGTAAAATTCACTACAACTGCGTCAGCCACTTTCTCGTTCTTCGTTCCACACGAAGGTACGCACCGAGTCGCAAACTGACTGCAGCGAGTCGCTCACGAGCTGGCCGGAATGCCAGAACGAGGGTAACTTTTCGACCAAGAGCTTCTCTTATTCTCTCCACACCTTGACTAGAAGCAAATAGGGGCGATAAGCAACATCAAATTTATCATTCATCCTAGCTGGACAAACGTTCACCTCCCGATCTCTTTCAATGCTTCAGGAACCCCGGGTGAACACATCATGGTGGAGATGCTAGCATTACAGTAGCTTTGTACACTACCGTACAAGTTACGCAAACCTTTTTACGCAAACTTTTTTACGTCACTGTACAATGTATGTTCTATCTTTCTTTAAACTAGCAAATACCCCCAAAATTAACCTAACAATCAGTACTAACAATGCCAATAACTCTTACTAACAACTCATCCGGCCTTGAGATAACTAAACGGAATTAGAAAATAACACTAACCAAAACATCTGACATCTGTGGGATTCAACTCATAGCCAATATGGCTGCATATATCTCCAGCACAATCTACCCCCAAAACTTTCTCGGGACAAATTATTTCACAGGTTATGGAATTGTTTTCAAGACTTGAAAGCGTGAGAAACGCCCCCAATTGAACAAACGAGCAAAGTAAAGAAATATTGCCCTCTTTTCACCAGCATTAATGATCTTCAAAGACATGAAGAAAAGAAACACTTTTGCTACACTATCATTCAATCAAATAAATAATGAAATTATAACGTTATTCAAAGGTAGCTACAGCACATCACAACCCACCTACATCCTATTACATTCACACCAGAATTTGAACGAAAGAATTTACCATTATGTGAATAAAAAGACAATACCTTATATTACATTAATTTCCTTCAAACTACAAGCGTGCAAATTATTTGATACATAATATGGGAGTTGCTAAGTAAGCACACTCAAGCGTTAGGCGACAGTTAGTTTGACACCACTTCCAAGCTAATACCATTCCTGCAAAACCACGAAAGGCAAGAAAGAGCGAGGAGCAGAGTAGAACAAGCATCCATAATGCAAAACCTGCACATTCAGCAACACAGCCAAACTCAGTTTCCCAACACCACACAACAAACCCCTACAACCCCTCTCAACATGAGTCAAGACTACTACGTCACATCCACAAATATTTCCCCTCTCGCCAACAACCATACCCTAGCCTACATACACAACCATGTCTTCACAGATCAACCTCCTACCCACCTCCCGCATATGTCAAGGCGCCAAACCAAAGCTCCCACGCAGGCACCGCTCATTGCAGTCATGCGGCCATGCCCCACCAACGCAAAACGTCACACCACCAGCGGCCATAGCTGTGCGCGCGGAGGCAAGGCACGGAATACAAGCTGAACACCGTTAGAACGGTGTGCTGCAAATAACGGAACACTTACAAAACATGCAAATCTCCCACTGTACGGGAGTTGAGTCACAAAGTAGCATTCCCGAACAACACACATGTTTTGATTGTGTCACATACAACCCCCGAACAAATGTTTATTGTCAGGGGAACGTGACATTTAGGGGTACATATATGAACGTTCGCCGAAATTTCAGAGCGAGAGGTGCAAACATAGCCAATAGTGGACACAGCGGTGTCCCAATAAGGGATAACCCACCTCCTTTAGCATATGTAGGGTCTCTCCGATGGTACTGTGGTAGTGTCTTTGCCTTATAATCAAGCGGTCTTGGGTTCGATGCCCGGTAGAGGTACATAGGGGTTCAGATACCACTTTAAACTGTAGGTCTAGTACCGAATAGCCTTATTGTGAATAAAGTGTACATAAAACACCAAATCAATCAATCAATCAATGTAACTGTTGTAACTTATTTAATAGCCCGATAGAAGATTGCTTCCACAACCCTAATAAAAATTTAAACTAGAAGAGGTGTGAGAAGTGCACGGATCTCTCTTCTTACCAACCAACACAGGGAACCACTAATAGAAAGAAACCACATATATTTCCTCAAAACTACACCCAAAGATGTACCCATTAGAGTTTGTTCTAAAGATAGCATACCGTAAGGAACAAAAGTATTCCCAGCTAACACAACTATCAAATTAGTAACGGGAAATCTCGTAAACGTGTCTGAAATTGCAATTCTACCTTTGACAAATGGCGAATTGTAATGCTCGCATTAAATTCAGATAAAATCAGATAATTTACCGTGCACAATAGGCAATGACTTTCTTACCACTAAAAATGTGACATTTTACTTAGCGAAAGAACAATAACCATAGAAATTTTGGGCACATTCCACGCTCAAAAATTCCAAACTAACATCTAACATACATTGTTTCTGATGACATCATTAACAAAATTGAAAACAATGACACAAGAGCGGCCATCTCAGACAATATAATACGGTGAAACAACACATGTGGAATTATGTACTAATCATTTTTCAACAAAACAAGCTCGACAATAATGTATAACTTACCCATTCCCGACATACCTTATTCACTCACATTTCCATGCCACACTTCATGAAATACACAGACTGGGATCATACTTATAAAGAACCGAAATGACAACCAGGTCACCTTAAAAAATAGTAACACCAATAGGAGAAATCTCGTCTTACGAAGCCATTACGAAAATGACAGACTTACAAAATGAAACCGTTAAGACTAACCACAAATATTCGATCACGTACACCGAGACTGAGAATGAGACTTCAAATGCAAGTAAACAAAAGTTCTATGTCAATTTAATAAATTTGAATCCCGAATCATCAGGTGTAGATAAAGAAAAAATCTTGATCTAGTGTAAAAATACGCTGACATCGTGACGTGCGACGGGGAGCCAATAGGTTTAGCAAACTGTTATTAATATGACATCTAACTGACATACGAGAACCCCGTCATGCAGCAGCAATATTAAATTCCATTTAATTTATGGCCCAAAATGGAAAGTAAAATTGCTAAACTAACTGAAGAGGAAATATTGCGTCCTTCCTCAGGGTCGACTTACAGGCACCTCGTGATATTAGATAAAAAATGAAATAATTCAAACAGAACCGTATTTGATTTCCGAAAATTTAACACATGGATCAAACAATTATCAGTGGTTTGCTGACAACTAAACAAATTTTGGCGTACATGGGCAAAAAATATTGCTACCAAAGCTAAACCTAAAAGGTGGTATCTTTCAAATTCCTATCACGAAAGTCTCGAAGAAGATATCTGATTTTTATGTAATTGGTCTTGGGTAGTAGTATGATTTGTATTAGAACCAGCTCACTTATAGCGTAGAAAAGAAGAGGTCATTTGATTAAACAGCCCGATTTGCCCACACTTGAAATTAAGCCAAGATGCCCTTATTCCCCATTTCTTCAAGTGTGATATGCTCTTAATTCTAAGAATTTTGAATCCTAGTGTAGAAAAGAAGAGTTCATATGCCCCGATTTGCCCACACTTAAAATTATGTCAAGTAACCATATGATTTTATTGTTTATAGTGTCTTATTCTGTCAAAATCCCAAGAATCTTGAATTCTAGTGTAGAAATGAAGAACTCCCCTCAGACAGATTTGCCCATGTGTGTAAAAGCTACATCTCTCAGTTTGTTGTCCATAAACTTGTCAAAAATATGCCCCCCTGATATTGTTTTGGCTACACTTAAAACTAAGGCAAAATGCCACACACACACACACACACACACACACAAAGCACACTGCTGAACCCAACTGATATTTTTTATTAAGTATAGAGTTTTGATTTGAACCCCAAGAAATTTTATATAAATACCAAAGCCAAAAATATTAACACACATACACACACACACACACTAAATATACAAAACACACTGCTGAACCCAACTGATATTTTTTTATTAAGCATAGAATTTTGAATTGAAGCCCAGGAAATTTTATATAATAAACAACAACAAAAATGCCGAATCAAAAATATTGTAATCAATGCAATGAGAATATATCCAGCCCCAATTGGGTTAAGCACCAAAAGAATTGTAATCCAGATAAAAGCAGAATTCTCACAAAAATATGCCCAAAATGTCATAGAAAATATAACATGAAATATTTCTCTTATACTTGTTCTGCACAGTCATCAACATTTCCAAACAAAATTGATTGGAAATATTTGTGTGATTGCCCTGTATAACTTAGATTGCAAGGCCATATTTTGTAATTTTCTAGACCAGGAGCTAGACCCTGTGCACCAGAAACAGGCCATAAAATGCCTCTCCACAAATTATGTGAGCATCATGGAGCACACAATACATTTTACAATTTTGAGAATCTCAATTTAAATTCAGGAACAAGAGATTTGGATTTGATGTATCTGGAAATATCCCTTCTTTCAAAAATTGTTTGCATCTTGAATCAACCTGCAAACAATATTACATGTTAGGCTGGGCTATCTCAACAGCAGAGGCATGCAGCTTAGTGGTTTCCCGCACTCACACTCTGTAAATACATTCCATGATTTTATTATCCTATTAAAGCACCCAATGCTGCAATTTTTAAATTTTTGCTGAAGAAGATACATGATTATCTCAGTCATGTTCAACATCTGAGAATTGTATGCATCAAAATATTGCAGGTGATGATTAAAATCTGCACCACTATACAACATTCCACTATCTGTTGTAACAAATTCTGCCTTTTGGAACCTATCCAGATGCATCATCAAAAATCTAAAATGTTTCCAGTTTGAGCTCTGATTGGGAAGAATCTCAAAATCATAGAATCTCCCCACACTTGCATGATTTGAAAACCATCCTCCATAATAGGAAAAATCAATATAATAATAAAAAAAAACAACAAACTGTCCCACAATTCTCCTTCAAGAATTATACTTGTGGCACTCAAAATCAGTGATGTATTTCAAGTTTAGATAATTGAATTTTTGTGTGCTGTTCAGGGCCCAGCGGAACTCTGTTTCATTATTGATTGAAAATAAATCATACTCTGAGAGTGTTGAGAATCTAATTTTGAAATCAGGAAGAAGAGATTCAGATCTAATATATTTTGCAACATCTCTTCTGTCAAAAAATGACATGAGCATTGATCCTATTGTGCACCTACACAATTGTGGAGAGCAATCATGTAGATATAAACAGAAATTGTACATGGCTCTGTGTACCTCCCGATCAGAATTTGAGGTTGAGATTTGAAGATTGCAAAAAATTGCAGTTTAAAGGTTCAAAATATCTCAAATCATGAAATTTTATCTTCAAACTCAGCAAATACAGAATAATCTCATTTGCATTTATGACCCCTGAGATATATTTTTCCCTTCTAACAAAATCCGCACCAGAAAACACCAAGCCTGTATCTGTGGTTACAAATTCAAAATCATCATAGGATTTCAAATAAGTATCATAATTTAAATGTTTCCAGTTCTCAGATATGTCAAATGGGATATGAAAACAATACATTGATTCAAAATATTTTGTTGTGAACCAATAATTTTTTCTGCAACAATCATAAAAACCTACAAACAGCCCAACAATTCTCCTGTGCAACAGATATATGTATTTTTCCTTCTTGCCCAACAATCCCAGATGTATGCATCCAAATTCATGGTCACTGTCAAGCACCCACCTAAATTCTGTCTCATTTCTAACTGCAAACACATCATATTCACATAAATCGGAAAATGCAAGCTTGAACCTTTCCAACAGTGATTCCGATTGTATATATTGTGACAAATTCCTTCTCTCAAAAAACATTGCAACAAGTGCTGTGTGTTATTCTTCTAAAACAATGACACATTCAAAAATGCAATGCTGTAATTTTTTAAGAGCATGCCCAACACTATGCTTAATAATATTGTTTTTTTGTTGCTGATAATCCCGTTTTATTCCCAAATCACACTGCCCGGGATACATGTTTGCTGAACAATATTGCAAAATTGGAACTGTAGCAACTATGTATGTATTATTGGGAGCTTAGATAATTGTTCCCCACACCTGCATGTTTCATTCCAAGAGGTTTTGTCTAGGCACAGTGCAAGGCACTTACTGCTGCAATTTCTGAATTTTTGCCTCAGAAAATACAGAACAAGCTCATTCAGGCATTTGTGCTTTAAATACCCAACAAGATCCGGGTGGAAATCATCTGCACTGAACAAGTGCCCATCATCTGTGGTCACAAATTCAATATTCTTATTAAACAGATTGGGATTGGAAATTATTCTGTTCAAAAATTTAAAATCCACCCAATTTAAGCTCTGATCAGCCATGAGCTCTAAATCATAATCTTCATACCCATCACAACAATTGCTGTACCAACATTCATCAAACAATTTCAACCTGCAGAAATAATAATAGCTCCCAGTGTGGTGATGCACAAACAATCCACAAATTCTCTTAAACTTGTTGTACATAAATTTTTCAAACTTGCTGATGCTCTTCAGTGACAAGTATTGAAAATTCTTGTCACTATCAAGCACCCAGTGCATTTCAGTCTCATTCTGAACTGTAAACAGGTCATACTCGGACAGGTTCAGGAACCTAAGCCTAAAATCTCCAACAAGTGATTTAGATTTAATGTATTTTGAAATTGATCACCTATCAAAAACATTCTGCATTATGACAGGCACAATGGCAGTGTGAACAATTCCCTGCCGGATTGGCATGTATTTTGTATGTTGTGTGCTTCAAGTGACAGGCATATGCATTCATGCTCACAGTTTTTTAATTTTTGCCTAAACATAAACATGAGAATTTTATTGAAGTTTGTATGTTTTAAAAATTTGCTCATGCCTGGCTTAAAATCTTCAGGTAGGTATAAATTGCCATCATCTGTAGTGACATATTCAAGAGGATTCAGGTCCACATAAACTCTGTTTGAGATTTTATAATGGACCCAGTTTAGACTCTGCGGCATAATTATGTCCATTCTGTGCACAAAACAATTCTTATTGCAATTGTTGTACCAGTAATCATCATACATTGCAAATCCACAATGCCAATAATAACACTACAGAATAATGCACAAAAAATCCAACAATTCTTTTGCATGTATTGAACATGGATATTTCAAATCTTGTCAGGGATTTCAGGGACAGGTAGTGAAAAGCAAAATCACTTGAAAGCACCCACTGCATCTCAGTTTTATTCTGCACAGAGAACAGGTCATGCTCAGAGAGTCCAGAGAACCTATGCCTGAAATCCCCAACAAGTGATTCTGATTTTATATATTTGTAAATCGATCTTCTGTCAAAAATTCCATACTTTTGATTCAATCCTCTCTCCCACTGCTCTGCTTTCCCTGCTGTTTCTGCTCTCTCTCTGCTGTTTCTGCTCTATCTGAAATTAAATTTTTAATCTAGATAATTGTTTCCCACAATTGCATGTTCCGCTGAGATTGCTCCCACCTAGAATCTTTGCAATGCAATCAGAGTCACAGTGTTTGAATTTTTCTCTTATGAAATATATAATAATCTCATTCAAGTATATATGCTTAGAGTACCACACACAATCAGGATCAAAATCATACTCACTGTACAAGTGGCCACTGTCTGTTGTAACAAATTCAATATTATGATTTGTAGATATCCTGAATTTGTAATGCAATCCAATTCAAGCTGGGTATGAAACAATATTCATCCTATGCTTTGCAAACAATTATAGCAATTACTCGACCAATGATTATTGAATATTTTTAAGCATGAAATAATAACCATAATTATCTGTGTAAAAATTCACTAAAAAATCCAGCAATTCTGCCAGCACTTGTTGTAAACAATTTTTTTAATCTTGCTTATATGTTTGGAGGCACAGGTAGTGAAAGGGCAAGACACTGTCAAGCACCCATTGCATCTCTGATTCATTGCAAACTGCGAACAGGTCATACTTAGGGAATCCAGATAATCTGATTCTGATATTTTCCACCATTGTTCCTATATAAACGTTTCAACTTAACGTTCAACAATACATGCAAAAGAATTGTTGGATTTTTGTGCATTATTCTGTAGAGTGTTATTATTGGCATTGTGGATTTGCAATGTATGATGATTACTGGGTACAGACAATTGCAATAAGAATTGTTTTGTGCACAGAATGGACATAATTATGCCGTCAGAGTCCTAAACTGGGTCCATTATAAAATCTCAAACAGAGTTTATGTGGACCTGAATCCTCTTGAATATGTCACTACAGATGATGGCAATTTTATACCTACCTGAAGATTTTAAGCCAGGCATGGAGCAAATTTTTGAAAACATACAAACTTCAATAAAATTCTCATGTTTATGTTTAGGCAAAAATTAAAAAACTGTGAGCATGAATGCATATGCCTGTCACTTGAAGCACACAACATACAAAATACATGCCAATCCGGCAGGGGAATTGTTCACACTGCCATTGTGCCTGTCATAATGCAGAATTTTTTTGATAGGGTGATCAATTTCAAAATACATTAAATCTAAATCACTTGTTGGAGATTTTTAGGCTTAGGTTCCTAAACCTGTCCGAGTATGACCTGTTTACAGTTCAGAATGAGACTGAAATGCACTGGGGTGCTTGATAGTGAGACAAGAATTTTCAATACTTGTCCACTGAAGAGCATCAGCAAGTTTGAA